>NW_019946289.1:60985-64539 GCF_002910315.2 Salvelinus sp. IW2-2015 | reverse complement strand
AGAGAGAGAGAGACACAGAGAGAGAGACACAGAGAGAGAGACACAGAGAGAGAGACACAGAGAGAGAGAGAGACACAGAGAGAGAGACAGAGAGAGACACAGAGAGAGAGACAGAGAGAGAGAGCAACGTTCCCTTTGTGTGTGTTGAAAAGTGCAGTTTGAATATGCTCCTCTAGAGGGTGCCAGAGGCGGTGTAGTTTGAATATGCTCCTCTAGGGGGTGCCAGAGGTGGTGCAGTTTGAATATGCTCCACTAGTGGGTGCCAGAGGAAGTGTAGTTTGAATATGCTCCACTAGGGGGTGCCAGAGGCGCTGCAGTTTGAATATGCTCCACTAGGGGGTGCCAGAGGCGCTGCAGTTTGAATATGCTCNGGGGTGCCAGAGGCGCTGCAGTTTGAATATGCTCCACTAGGGGGTGCCAGAGGCGCTGCAGTTTGAATATGCTCCACTAGGGGGTGCCAGAGGCGGTGTAGTTTGGTCTGACCCGGGAGGATAAAGGGAGGATTCGCTGAACTGTGCACTCTGGAAAACAGTTACATTTTATTAATCTGCATCAGGCATTTCTATTACCTTGTAATGAGTTTCATATGAAGACATTTAGGATAATAAATAAGGTAAACATATCATACTGAACGGATACTAATGTATTCATAATTAATTTAACAGTATTATTTCAGAGTTTCCTCGTTCTACTAGTTCTGTCCAATGAATAATTAAAGTAGATTTTTAATGGGAATTTTTGAATTGCTGTTCTTGGTTTAAAGGTTAATTCAAACTGACTTAATTGATACTGCTAATCATCACTGATGTTACAATGTTAGGAGGAGAAGGGGCTGGGGGACCACCACAGTTATCTACTTCCTCTACCCTCCGTTCTGTTAGGGGGGGAAGGGCTGGGGGACCACCACAGTTATCTACTTCCTCTACCCTCCGTTCTGTTAGGGGGGTAAGGGCTGGGGGACCACCACAGTTATCTACTTCCTCTACCCTCCGTTCTGTTGGCCAATGTGCAATCACTAGTGAATAAACTAGAGAGACTATCCTATCAACGTGATCTGAAGAACTGTAATATCCTATGTTTTTTACGAGTCGTGGCTGAACAAGGACATGGATATAATATAAATGTATCTGGACGGTGGCGTCGGAGAAGCTCAGGAGAGGAGGTCCCTTTGTGAACAACAGCTGTTACTAATATGAAGGAAGTCTAGAGGCTCTCCTGAGTTAGAATACCTCATAGTTGGGCGGCAGGTAGCCTAGCGGTTAAGAGCGTGGGCGAAGTCTGGAGGCTCTCCTGAGTTAGAATACCTCATAGTTGGGCGGCAGGTAGCCTAGCGGTTAAGAGCGTGGGGGAAGTCTGGAGGCTCTCCTGAGTTAGAATACCTCATAGTTGGGCGGCAGGTAGCCTAGCGGTTAAGAGCGTGGGGGAAGTAATTGAAAGGTCCCAGAGCTGGCAAGGTGAAAAAAAACCTGCCGTTCTTCCCTTGAGCAGTAAAACCCACAACAACTGCTCCCCGGGCACCAATCCCATTGATTAAGGCACCTCTCTGATTCAGAGGGGTTGGGTTAAATGCAGAAGACACTTTTCAGTTGACTCCATTCAATTGTGCAACTGACTAGGTATCCAATTTCTCTATAACCTGTAGACTATATTATTTATATAGAGATTATTTATATATATATATTATTTACCAAGAGAGTTTTCATCAACACTGAACAAAAATTTAAGTGTTGGTCTTCAACTGAAATCAAAGATCCCAGAAATATGATTTCTTTAAAAATGTTGTGCACAAATTTCTTTACATCCTTGTTAGTGAGTATTTCTACTTTGCCAAGATAATCCATCCACCTGACAGGTGTGGCATATCAAGAAGCTGATTAAACAGCACTGTCATTACAAAGGTGCACCTTGTGCTGGGGGACAATAAAAGGCCACTTTAAAATGTGCAGTTTTGTCACACAACACAATGCTTTTTGAGGGAGCGTGCAATTGGCATTCTGACTGCTGGAATGTCCACAGAGCTGTTGCCAGAGAATTTAATGTTAATTTCTGTACCATAAGCTGCCTCCAATGTCGTTTTAGAGAATTTGACAGTACGTCCAACCGGCCTCACAACCGCAGACCACGTGTAACCACACCAGCCCACATCCGGCTTCTTCACCTGCGTGATCGGGGGGACGGGGTATTTGGGTCTGTAATAAAGCCCTTTTGTGGGGAAAATCGAATTCTGATTAGCTGGGCCTGGCTACCAAGTGGGTGGGCCTATGCCCTCCAAGACCCACACAAATCCATAGGTTAGGGCCTAATTAAATTATTTCAGTTGACAGATTTCCTTATATAAACTGTAACTCTGTAAAATCTTTGAAATTGTTGTATGTTGCGTTAATAATTTAGTTCAGTATATATTTTTTTGTAGCTGTCGATTTACCGCCACAAGCCGATGTTGACATTAATATCGCACTCATCGAGCTGTATAGAGCCATGAGCAAACAAGAAAATGCTCAGTCAGGCCTATTGGCCGGTGACTTTAATGCAAACTGAATACTGTACGTTCTGGAATTCATCCGAAGGCATTGAGGAGTTTACCACATCAGTCACCGGCTTCGTTAATAAGTGCAACGACGACGTCATCCCCACAGTGACCGTACGTACATATCCCAACCAGAAGCCATGGATTACAGGCAACATCCGCATTGAGCTAAACGCTAGAGCTTCCGCTTTCAAGGAGCAGTACACTAATCCGTACGCTTATAAGAAACTGCCTTGCTCAGGGTCAGAACAACATAATTTTACCTTGTCAGCTCGGTAAGCTAAGGACCCTGTGATTAAACACCTCCCTCTGCAACTGGATCCTGGACTTGCTGACAGGCCGCCCCCATGTGGTGAGGGTAGGCAACAACACATCCATCAAACTGACCCTCAACACGTGTGCCAATCAGGGGTGCGTGCTTAGTCCCCTCCTGTACTCCCTGTTCTCCCACGACTGCGTGTCTGCGCATGACTCCAACATCATCATTAAGTTTGCAGAGAAAGCCTACAGGAAGGAGGTCAGAGACCTGTCAGTGTGGAGCCAGGACAACAACCTCTCCCTCAACGTCAGCAAGACAAAGGAGATGATCGTGGACTACAGGAAACGGAGGGGCTGTAGTGGAGCTTGTCGAGGGCTTCAAGTTTCTCGGTGTTCACATCACTAAGGAATTATCAAGGTCCACACACACCAACACAGTTGTGAAGAGGGCACGACACCTTTTCTCCTCAGGAAGCTGAAAAGATTTGGCATGGGTCCCTCAGAACCTCAAAAAGGTTTTTAGCTGCACCAGTGAGAGCATCTTGACTGGCTGCATCACAGCTTGGTATGTCAACTGCTTGGCATCCGACAGCAAGGCGCTACAGAGGGTAGTGCGTACAGCCCAGTACATCACTGGGGCCAAGCTTCCTGCCATCCAGGACCTCTATACCAGGCGGTGTCAGAGGAAGGCAACATTACTGTATGTGGGAATACATACTGTATTGGAGGGAAACTACTGTATTGGTTTGGAAACATACACTGTATTGTA
>NW_019946289.1:50779-56341 GCF_002910315.2 Salvelinus sp. IW2-2015 | reverse complement strand
GTTAGAAATGGTCAGAGTCTTCAGCCACCCAAGTCATAGACTGTTCTCTCTGTTACCACATGGCAAGCAGTACCGGTGCACCAAGTATGAACCAAAAGGACCCTGGACAGCTGTTAACCCCAAGCTATAAACTGTTAATACTGTAGTTGGTGGAAAAAATGTTTTCTCTCTTTGCATTGTTGGAAGGGCCTTAAGTAGAAATCACAACCTACTAGTCTGGCTCAGGTTAGCCAGTACCCATAATCTTTCAATTCCATCCCTGCATGTACCTGTCTGGGTGGCAGATAACCTAGAGAGGTTAAAGACAGGCCAGTACCCATGCTCCTTCAATTCCATCCCTGCATGTACCTGTCTGGGGTGGCAGGTAGCCTAGAGAGTTTAAAGACAGGCCAGTACCCATAATTCTTCAATTCCATCCCTGCATGTACCTGTCTGGGTGGCAGGTAGCCTAGAGAGGTTAGAAAGCAGTACTCAGAGGGTGCCGGTCAGAACCCCCCCCCCCCCCAAAGACAAATAGACACTCAATCATTGATTTTCTCTTCCTCCCGGCTCCATCTAGACCCACAACATGTGTCTGTCCACGTTGTTGAAGTACAGCCCTCGAACCCTGCGACGGATCCGTAACCTGATCCAGGGTCAGCAGGCCTACATGGTGGGTGCGTAGCCCACTTAGATGACCTGGCGGTGCTGATGAGCTGGGGGTTCCCCTCCTGGGACCAGAGCCTGCTGTGGCCCGCTCTACAGCACCAAGTCTGGAGGCAGAAGGATCTTTACTGGCGCGGGGTCACCGTGCCCCCAGGACAGTGGGACATAACTCCTTACAAACAGGTATTCTTCTTCTCTCTACCATTCAACAGCTATTTCTTCTTCTTCTCTCTACCAATTCAACAGCTATTCTTCTTCTTCTCTCTACAATCAACAGCTATTCTTCTTCTCTCTCTATCAATTCAACAGCTATTCTTCTTCTTCTCTCTACCAATTCAACAGCTTTCTTCTTTTCTCTCTATCAATTCAACAGCTATTCTTCTTCTTCTCTCTACCAATTCAATTCAAATGGCTTTATTGGTATGGGACACATACTGTATTGGTAGGGAACATACTGTATTGGTATGGAAACATGCTGTATTGGTATGGGAAACATACTGTATTGGTATGGGAAACATGCTGTATTGGTTATGGGAAACATTGCTGTATTGGTTGGAAACATACTGTATTGGTATGGGAAACTACTGTATTGGGAAACATACTGTATTGGTTTGGGAAACATACTGTATTGGTATGGAAACATACTGTATTGGTAGGGAAACATACTGTATTGGTATGGGAACATCTGTATTGGATATGGGAAACATACTGTATTGATATGGGGAAACATACTGTATTGGTATGGGAAACATACTGTATTGGTATGGGAAACATACTGTATTGGTATGGGAAACATACTAGTATTGATATGGGAAACATACTGTATTGGTATGGGAATACTGTACTGTTGGGAACATACTGATTGATATGGGAAACATACTGTACTGTTATGGGAAACATACTTGTTTGGGAAACATACTGTATTGTATGGGAAACTCTGTATTGGTTTTGGGAACATACTGTTGGTATGGGAAACATACTGTATTGGGAAACATACTGTATTGGTATGGGAAACATACTGTATTGGTATGGGAAACATACTGTATTGATATGGGAAACATACTGTATTTGGTTTGGGAAACATACTGTATTGGTATGGGAAACATACTGTATTGGTATGGAAACATACTGTATTGGTATGGAAACATACTGTATTGGGAAACATACTGTATTGGTATGGGAAACATACTGTATTGGGAAACATACTGTATTGGTATGGGAAACATACTGTATTGTATGGGAAACATAGCTGTATTGGTTATGGGAAACATACTGTATTGGTATGGGAAACAATACTGTATTGGTATGGGAAACATGACTGTATTGGTATGGGGAAACATACTGTATTGGTATGGGAAACATACTGTATTGGTATGGAACATACTGTATGTTATGGAAACATACTGTATTGGTATGGAAACATACTGTATTGGTTTGGAAACATACTGTATTGGTATGGGAAACATACTGTATTGGTATGGGAAACATACTGTATTGGTATGGGAAAACTACTGTATTGGGAACATACTGTATTTGGTATGGGAACATACTGTATTGGTATGGGAAACATACTGTAGGTTGGGAAACATACTGTATTGGTATGGGAAACATACTGTATTGGTATGGGAAACATACATGTATTGGTATGGGAAACATACTGTATGTTGGCGTATATGGGAAACATACTGTATTGGTAATTGGGGAAACATACTGTATTGGTTGGGAAACATACTGTATTGTAGGAAACATACTGTATTGGTATGGAAACATACTGTATTGGTATGGGAAACATACTGTATTGGGAAACATACTGTATATGGTATGGAAAACATACTGTATTGGTTATTGGGAAACATACGTGTATTTGTTTGGGAAACATACTGTATTGTATGGGAAACTACTGTTATGTTTGGAAACATACTGTATTGGTTGGGAAACATACTGTATTGGTATGGGAAACATACTGTATTGGTTTGGTGAAACATACTGTATTGGTATTGGTGGAAACATACTGTATGGTTGGTGTATTGTATGGGAAACATACTGTATTGGTATGGGAAACATACTGTATGGTATGGGAAACATACTGTATTGGTTACGGACCATTTAAGATTCTAGCGGCTCTTTGTTTTAAATTAGTTTAATGGGTGTTTTCTCTATTGGGAATATGGGAAACATACTGTATTGGTATGGGAAACATACTGTATTGGTATGGGAAACATACTGTACTGTCTGTTTACGGCCAAATAGCATTCTAGTTTGCTCTGGTTTTTATTGATTATTTCCAATGTGTCAAGTAATTATCTTTTTGTTTTCTCATGATTTGGTTGGGTCTAATCTCTCTCTATCTCTCCTCTCTCTCCTCTCCCCCCCTCTCTCTCTCTCTCTCCTCTCTCCCCCTCTCTCTCTCTCTCCTCTCTCCCCCCCTCTCTCTCCTCTCTCCCCAGCTCCATGAAACCCTGGCCCAGCTGATGACAGACCACATGGAGGTGAGGCGCTGGCTCTTCAAGATGGACTCTGAGATGGGTGGGCAGGGCACAGCATACTGCGATGTGTCTCACCTGACCTGCTCTACCTGGGCTCAGCAGGAGTACAGCCACCACAGTCCTGAATGCTGGAGGAAGGCCTGGGCTCAGGTAGGGTGGATCACACACTATGACCTTTCACCTGTCACCTCACTATGATAACCACAGTCCTGAACGCTGGAGGATGGGCTCGGGTAGGGTAGATCACCCACTATGACCTTTCACCCTTAAAGGGTGGAGCAATTTAAGGGTTAAATGCCTAAACTGCTCACGGTCTAGGATTTGATAATTACACGGTCTAGGATTTGATAATTACACGGTCTCACGGTCTAGGATTTGATAATTACACGGTCTCACGGTCTAGGATTTGATAACTACACGGTCTCACGGTCTAGGATTTGATAATTACACGGTCTCACGGTCTAGAATTTGATAACTACAACCCGACGGTTGTCAACTGTCACAATGTCATCGTTATAGAAGTACAGACTATTAGTGGCTCTTAAAGAGATGGAGCCACTGCATAGGTCACTGTAAGTCCTAACTGATAGTCAGCAAGGAGAATGAAAGTCTTATCTTAACTAATATTCTCAGTGGAAAGTCTTATCTTAACTAATAGTCTTAGTGGAAAGTCTTATCTTAACTATGTGTAGATCTCTGCAGTTCAGTATCCTCAGCCTCCTCCCTAGAACACAAACAGCATTTAGTCAATGACACAATGTACCTTTATCCATGACTTAGTTTAATAAATGCAGAGTGAGGAGAAAGAGCAAGCTGGCTGGTTGTTGAATGAAGTCACTCACTCACCGCGTTAGACAGTGACAGGTTAGAGTTTACCTTAGAGACTGTTGCTCTTAGAGACTGTTGCTCTTAGAGACTGTTGCTCTTAGAGACTGTTGCTCTTAGAGACTGTTGCTCTTAGAGACTGTTGCTCTGGCGCTCTCCTGTCCCGCTCTCATGTCACGACACAAAAGTCTGTTCAGTTCATGTGTGTGTGAGGGGTGTGCATAGTCTTCTACAGGAAACACAGAAAATACTGGTCATCTGTGCTCTTTTAAGTGATACACAGAGCTGAAGGCTCTGTGACCTGTGACTTATTCCACATTTTGTTTTGTTACAGCCTGAATTCAACACTGATTAAATATATTTTTTCTGTCTCACCCATCTACACACAATACCCCATAATTAAAAAAAGAGAAAACATGTTTTTAGAAATACAGAAATGTCTAATTGACACACAATACCAGTCAAAAGTTTGGACACATCTACTCATTCAAGGGTTTTTCTTTATTTTTTACTATTTTCTACATTGTAGAATAATAGTGAAGACATCAAAACTATGAAATAACACATATGGAATCATGTAGTAACCAAAAAAGTGTTAAACAAATCCAAATATATTTTAGATTTTAGATTCTTCACTCTTGGCATTCTCTCAACCAGCTTCATGAGGTAGTCACCTGGAATACTTTTCCAACAGTCTTGAAGGAGTTTCCACCTATGCTTAGCACTTGTTGGCTGCTTTTCCTTCACTCTGCGGTCCAACTCATCCCAAACCATCTCAATTGGGTTGAGGTCGGGTGATCACAGACAGTGTCACCAACAAAGCACCCCAACACCATCACACCTCCTCCTCCATGCTTCACGGTGGGAACCACACATGCAGAGATAATCCATTCACCTACTCTGCATCTCACAGTGACACGGCGGTTGGAACTAAAAATCTCAAATTTGGGATCATCAGACCAAAGGACAGATTTCCACCGGTCTAATGGGGCGGCAGAGTAGCCTAGTGGTTAGAGCGTTGGACTAGTAACCGAAAGGTTGCTGGATGAATCCCTGAGCTGACAAGGTAAAAATCTGTCGTTTTGCCCATGAACAAGGCAGTTAACCCACTGTTCCCCAGTAGGCCATTATTGAAAATAAGATTTTGTTTTTAACTGACTTGCCTAGTTAGATAAAGGTAAAATAACAAAATGTCCATTACTCGTGTTTCTTGGCCCAAGCAAGTCTCTTCTTCTTATTGGTGTCCTTTAGTAGTTGTTTCTGTGCAGCAATTCGACCATGAAGGCCTGATTCACACAGTTTCCTCTGAACAGTTGATGTTGAGATGTGTCTGTTACTTGAACTCTGTGAAGCATTTATTTGGCCTACAATATCTGAGGCTGGTAACTCTAATGAACTTATCCTCTGCAGCAGAGGTAACTCTTGGTCTTCCTGTCCTGTGGCGGTCCTCATGAGAGCCAGTTTCATCACAGCGCTTGATAGTTTTTGTGACTGCACTTGAAGAAACTTTCAAAGTTCTGGAAATGTTCCGGATTGACTGACCATCCTGTCTTAAAGTAATGATGGACTGACGTTTCTCTTTGCTTATTTGAGCTTTTCTTACCAT
>NW_019946289.1:35607-49828 GCF_002910315.2 Salvelinus sp. IW2-2015 | reverse complement strand
GAGAGAAGAAGAGAGAGAGAGAGAGACAAAAAGGAGAGAGAGAGAGAGAGAGAGAGAGAGAGAGAGACACAGAGAGAGAGAGAGAGAGAGAGGAGAGAGAGAGAGAGAGAGAGAGAGGAGAGGCTGCGAATGTTCCCTGAGATGGGTGTGACCAGGCTTCAGGCGGATTTGTAGCAGGCAGGATAGGCTGGAGGGGTTAGAAAAGAGGGGAGTTTCTCTCTCTCTCTGTCTCTCTGTCTCTCTCTCTCTCTCTCTCTCTCTCTCTCTCTACAGATTGAGGGGTAGAAGAGGGGAGATAACAGAGAGTTATAGGGTCATTCAGAGAGAAACATTTTGAGGTCCAGTCTTCTTTATAACCCTGCTAGTGTAGCCAAACATAATTTAGCCTCCAGGGCAAACCAACACCATTTAACAGGAAGATAGGTTATGAAGATGTGTGCGTTAAAGACGTGCAGATCTGTAGAGCTTTATACACAAACAGACACACACACACACACACACACACACACACAGCCTAGACAGCATACACGGATCATTAGGCACAAGAGAACAGAGATGGTGTTTAATAGCGTCAACAGATGGAGTCTTTTCTCTTTCTGTTGTGTTTGTCTGCAAACAGAGCTAAATTACGATTCAAGGACACGGGTCACAATCACGGTATCAGCGCGTGGTTAAAGTCAATGGGGAAGCCGCGCCAAAAAGCCCCGTGACCACCTGTGTAGGGATAATTGCATTCTTTTCTCTATAACCTATTAGTTCATACGCCACCTTTTGTTTGAGGCAGAGACAACAAGAAGACAGTAGTCACACAGTGGCAGAATATATTCAATCACACCAGTAGTGGCCATTTTAAGATGAGGGAGGATTTTTTGTTGTTGTTGATGAACACGGCCTTATTTCTATTAGAGCATGTTGGATGACTGTCATTCATATTCATATTCACCCAGGTCAATGTTAACATCGATAGGTTTAGGATACTACATGATACTAGAATGTTCCCTGTACCCATCATGAGGTTGCTACAATCTAGTAGGTGCAACAGGTCGAGAGGATTTTGAGTAATCAAGGTGACAGACAGTGACACATTCAATACCTCCTTGCACCCTCTGGCCTGCATCTAGCTGATCTAGGGTGTAATCATTAGACCCAACAGTTGCAAATCAGAGTTTCTATTGGACAAATTCAGGTATGTTTATCCCCGTTTCGTTCCGTTTGCTTCTGATTTAAGAAATGTTTTTCAACAGAATGGACCGAATGAATACACCCTTCACTTTCATAGCAGCCGCATACAAACAGCATGATCACTTTCCTTCTTGAATATATCATTCCTTCTCGCTACTATCTAAGCGCTCTCCTCCTCTCACCTTTTTCCCTTCGCCTTGTGGACTTCAGTACACAAACACATCAGCTGTCTGTGACCAGGTGAAAAGACCTTTCCAAGCCAAACCTTCATATCATGACCGCTAACCTCTAACCGCTACACACCACCTTGTGGCTCAGTTGGTAGAGCATGGCGCTTGCAACGCCAGGGTTGTGGGTTCATTCCCCACGGGGGGACCAGGATGAATATGTATGAACTTTCCAATTTGTAAGTCGCTCTGGATAAGAGCGTCTGCTAAATGACTTAAATGTAAAATGTAAATGTACCTACATCATACAGTATATACATGTGAGATGAGTAAAGCAGTGTGTTAACATTATTAAAGTGACCAGTGATGTCATGTCTATGTACATACGGCAGCAGCCTCTAAGGTGCAGGGTGGAGTAACCGGGTGGTAGCTGGCTAGTGATGGCTGTTTAACAGTCTGATGGCCTTGAGATAGAAGCTGTTTTTCGGTCCTAGCTTTGATGCACCTGTACTGACCTTGCCTTCTGGATGATAGCGGGGTGAACTGGCAGTGGTTGGGAACTGGGTGGTTGTTGTCCTTGATGATCTTTTTTGCCTTCCTGTGACATCGGGTGGTGTAGGTGTCCTGGAGGGCAGGTAGTTTGCCCCCGGTGATGCGTTGTGCCAGACCTTCACTACCCTCTGAAGCAGACCTTACGGTGTTTAAAAAAAAATCCTATTTTAGAATAAGGCTGTAACGTAAAATAATTGGAAAAAAGGGAAGGCTCTGAATACTTTTTCAAATGCAGGGATATTAAGTGTGGAGCGGTAGACACTGTGGATGCGCTGCAGTTCAAGTCCTCCTCACTGGCACCACGCCCGCTCCCTCCCTCGCCTCTCCTACCGCGGTGGTAGCCTGTAAGGCAGGCCCGAAGCCACGCTGGAATAGCTCCTACTCTTCTACAAGTTGACACTCTATTTCTGCTATAAATGCGTATAGGCCTGTAGAGAATATGTAAGGTAGCATACCTACCTAACTGGCGCCACAACCCAACTCTTCTATATTTTCGTGCCCTCTAGGAATCTTGCTTGGAGGCCAGTTGATATGAGAGGTGGTAGTTCATCATGAGAGGATGTTCTCCTGCGATGCGTGTTAGTTTAATCAATGGAATCCTCCTCATCACGACAATGTTTCAGATTGTTCATGTGGATGTGATACGACTCAGACTACACGTCTATTGTTCAACCTTCTGCAGGTGTTGACCCAATCCACAATCCAGTCTTAACCATCAAAACTTTGGTATGCAGAATATGACTCAAAGCTACTTGACTCTATGTTCCTGAGATTTGTTATGTGAACATGCGGACGTGCCTCCACGTCGTCCCTAAAGACTTGTATCCCTGGCAAGATCCACTGGCCGACGATCATCTCCTTCATTTTGTTGACGTTGAAGAGAGTTATATTCCTGGCTCCACTCCGCCAGGCCCTCACCTTGGACCAGAGGCCCATAGAGAAGTAGTGCCTCACCTTGGACCAGAGGCCTATAGAGAAGTACTGCCCTCACCTTGGACCAGAGGCCTATAAGGAAGTAGTGCCCTCACCTTTGGACCAGAGGCCTATAGAAAAGAGTGCCCTCACCTTGGACAGAGGCCTATAGAAGTAGTGCCCTCACCTTGGACCAGAGGCCTATAGAGAAGTAGTGCCTCACCTGGACCAGAGGCCCATAGAGAAGTAGGCCCTCACCTTGGACCAGAGGCCTATAGAGAAGTAGTGCCCTCACCTTGGACCAGAGGCCTATAGAGAAGTAGTGCCCTCACCTTGGACCAGAGGCCTATAGATAAAGTAGTGCCCTCACCTTGGACCAGAGGCCTATAGAGAATTAGCGCCTCACCTTGGACCAGAGGCCTATAGAGAGTAGTGCCCTCACCTTGGACCAGAGCCCATAGAGAAGTAGTCCCTCACCTTGGACCAGAGGCCTATAGGAAGTAGTGCCCTCACCTTGACCAGAGCCTATAGAGAAGTAGTGCCCTCACCTTGGACCAGAGGCCTATAGAGAAGTAGGCCCTCACCTTGGACCAGAGGCCTATAGAGAAGTAGTGCCCTCACCTGGACCAGAGGCCTATAGAGAAGTAGTGCCCCACTTGGACCAGAGGCCCAAGAGAAGTAGTGCCCTCACCTTGGACCAGAGGCCCATAGAGAAGTAGTGCCCTCACCTTGGACCAGAGGCCTATAGAGAAGTAGTGCCTCACCTTGGACCAGAGGCCCATAGAGAAGTAGTGCCCTCACCTTGGACCAGAGGCCTATAGAGAAGTAGTGCCCTCACCTGGACCAGAGGCCTATAGAAGTAGTGCCCTCACCTTGGACCAGAGGCCCATAGAGAAGTAGTGCCCTTACCTTGGACCAGAGCCCCATAGAGAAGTAGTGCCCTCACCTTGGACCAGAGGCCTATAGAGAAGTAGTGCCCTCACCTTGGACCAGAGGCCTATAGAGAAGTAGTGCCCTCACCTTGGACCAGAGGCCTATAGGAAGTAGTGCCCTCATCTTGGACCAGAGGCCTATAGAGAATAGTGCCCTCACCTTGGACCAGAGGCCCATAGAGAAGTAGTCCCTCACCTTGGACCAGAGGCCTAGAGAGAAGTAGTGCCCTCACCTTGGACCAAGGCCTATAGAGAAGTAGTGCCCTCACTTGGACCAGAGGCCATAGAGAAGTAGTGCCCTCACCTGGACCAGAGGCCTATAGAGAAGTAGTCCCTCACCTTGGACCAGAGGCCTATAGAGAAGTAGTGCCCTCACCTTGGACCAAGGCCTATAGAGAAGTAGTGCCCTCACCTTGGACCAGAGGCTATAGAGAAGTATGCCCTCACCTTGGACCAGAGGCCCATAGAGAAGTAGTGCCCTTACCTTGGACCAAGCCCATAGAGAAGTAGTGCCCTCACCTTGGACCAGAGGCCTATAGAGAAGTAGTGCCCTCACCTTGGACCAGAGGCCCATAGAGAAGTAGTGCCCTCACCTTGGACCAGAGGCCCTAGCAGAAGTAGTGCCCTACCTTGACCAGAGCCATAGAGAAGTAGTGCCCTCACCTTGGACCAGAGGCCTATAGAGAAGTAGTGCCCTCATCTTGGACCAGAGGCCTATAGAGAAGTAGTGCCCTCACCTTGGACCAGAGGCCATAGAGAAGTAGTGCCCTCACCTTGGACCAGAGGCCCATAGAGATGTAGTGCCCTCACCTTGGGACCAGAGGCCCATAGAGAAGTAGTGCCCTCACCTTGGACCAGAGGCCAAGGACATGAAACGTTCCTCATATGTTCCTAGACTCAGACTGAGGACATGAAACGTTCCTCAGATGTTCCTAGAGTCAGACTGAGGACATGAACGTTCCTCAGATGTTCTAGAGTCAGACTGAGGACATGACACGTTCCTCAGATGTTCCTAGATGTCAGACTGAGGACATGACACGTTCCTCAGATGTTCCTAGAGTCAGACTGAGGACATGAAACGTTCCTCAGATGTTCTAGAGTCAGACTGAGGACATGAACGTTCCTCAGATGTTCCTAGAGTCAGACTGAGGACATGACACGTTCCTCAGATGTTCCTAGTGTCAGACTGAGGACATGAAACGTTCCTCAGAGTTCCTAGTGTCAGACTGAGGACATGAAACGTTCCTCAGATGTTCCTAGAGTCAGACTGAGGACATGAAACGTTCCTCAGATGTTCCTAGAGTCAGACTGAGGACATGACACGTTCCTCAGATGTTCCTAGTGTCAGACTGAGGACATGACACGTTCCTCATATGTTCCTAGTAGTAGACTGAGGACATGAAACGTTCCTCATATGTTCCTAGTGTCAGACTGAGGACATGACACGTTCCTCATATGTTCCTAGTGTCAGACTGAGGACATGAAACGTTCCTCATATGTTCCTAGTGTTCAGACTGAGGACATGACACGTTCCTCATATGTTCCTAGTGTCAGACTGAGGACATGAAACGTTCCTCAGATGTTCCTAGAGTCAGACTGAGACATGAAACGTTCCTCAGATGTTCCTAGAGTCAGACTGAGACATGAAACGTTCCTAGATGTTCCTAGAGTCAGACTGAGGGACATGAAACGTTCCTCAGATGTTCTAGAGTCAGACTGAGGACATGAAACGTTCCTCAGATGTTCCTAGTGTCAGACTGAGGACATGAAGCCTAATGACGGATCGAACATCAGTCAAGAGCAGAAGCATATAGATGTAAATAAATAGAGAAAAATAAATAAAATGAAAAAAAGAAACGTCCTCTCACTGTCACTGCGTTTATTTTCAACAAACTTAACATCTGTAAATATTTGTATGAACATAACAAGATTCAATAACTAGACATAAACTGAACAAGTTCCACAGACATGTGACTAACAGAAATTGAATAATGTGTCCCTGAACAAAGGGGGTCAAAATCAAAAGTAACAGTCAGTATCTGGTGTGGCCACCAGCTGCATTAAGTACTGCAGTGCATCTCCTCCTCATGGACTGCCACCAGACTTGCCAGTTCTTGCTGTGAGATGTGACCCCACTCTTCCACCAAGGCACCTGCAAGATCCGGACATTTCTGGGGGGAATGGCCCTAGCCCTCACCCTCCGATCCAACAGGTCCCAGACGTGCTCAAATGGGATTGAGATCTGGGCTCTTCGCCTTGCCATGGCAGAACACTGACATTCCTTGTCTGCAGGAAATCACGCACAGAACGAACAATATGGCTGGTGGCATTGTCATGCTGGAGGGTCATGTCAGGATGAGCCTGCAGAAAGGGTACCACATGAGGGAGGAGGATGTCTTCCCTGTAACGCACAGCGTTGATATTGCCAGCAATAACAACAAGCTCAGTCCGATGATGCTGTGACACACCGTCCCAGACCATGACGGACCCTCCACCTCCAAATCAATCCCGCTCCAGAGTACAGGTCTCGGTGTAACGCTCATTCCTTCGGCGATAAACGCGAGTCCGACCATCACCTCTGGTGAGACAAAACCGAGACTCGTCAGTGAAGAGCACTTTTTGCCAGTCCTGTCTGTTTCCAGCGACGGTGGTTTGTGCCCATAGGTGACGTTGTTGTCGGTGATGTCTGGTGAGGACCTGCCTTACAACAGGCCTACAAGCCCTCAGTCCAGCCTCTCTCAGCCTATTGCGGACAGTCTGAGCACTGATGGAGGGATTGTGCATTCCTGGTGTAACTCGGCAGTTGTTGTTGCCATCCTGTACCTGTCCTGCAGGTGTGATGTTCGATGTACCGATCCTGTGCAGGTGTTGTTACACGTGGTCTGCCACTGCGAGGATGATCAGCTGTCCGTCCTGTCTCCCTGTAGCGCTGTCTTAGGCGTCTCGCAGTACGGACATTGCAATGTATTGCCCTGGCCACATCAGCAGTCCTCATGCCTCCTTGCAGCATGCCTAAGGCACGTTCACGCAGATGAGCAGGGACCCTGGGCATCTTTCTTTTAGTGTTTTTCAGAGTCAGTAAGAAGGCCTCTTTAGTGTCCTAAGTTTTCATAACTGTGACCTTAATTGCCTACCGTCTGTAAGCTGTTAGTGTCTTAACGACCGTTCCACAGGTGCATGTTCATTTATTGTTTATGGTTCATTGAACAAGCATGGGAAACATGTTTTAACCCTTTACAATGAAGATCTGTGAAGTTATTTGGATTTTTACGAATTATCTTTGAAAGACAGAGTCCTGAAAAAGGACGTTTTGTTTTTTTGCTGAGTTTATATGACTCTGAGCTGAAGTAGTAGCTGTTTTATTTATGGCCAGATATCTCCGCTTTATGTGGACACACACCAAGCAAGGCTTCGATCCTCTCACACAGTGTAGCTCGCAGTTTAAATCCGAATAAAGTATTGCTAAATAAAAATTCCTCCCTTTCCCTTCTCCCCTCATCTACCCCCGCTGTCCCTCTGTGAAGGTCATCTATGAGGAAAGTCTCGGGGTGAGGTCGCTCGTCCGTTGAGAACTAACGGCAACCGTCGTTTCCGTCCTACATCTTTTTTTGCAGCGCCATTGTGTGCTTTATGGTGTGCAGCGAAGCGGAATCACTGTGGCAACGTGTTGTTGACCCTGGATCTTACAGTCACACACACACACACACACACACACACACACACACACACACACACACACACACACACACACACACACACACACACACACACACACACACACACACACAATACTGGAATATGATGATGACTTGTACATGACAGAAATACAAACATCAAACCTGGGTTCAAATACTATTCGAAATCATTTCAAATACTTTATCTGGGCTAGATTGAGCTTGCCTGAGTTAATAGACCAATAGAATAGTCTCAACACTTTCAAACCCCCCCCGTCCATCTGGCACTCCAGTGAGGCCAGAGTAAACAACTCAAACATATTTGAAATATTTCGAATAGTGTTTGAACCCAGCGTGTCTGATATGAACGTCCTAACGCTCTCGTTCAGTCTGATGTTCAGTGAAGCCAGACAGAATCCACTCACAGTGAAACAGTAATGCTCCTGGCTGTTGGGCTGGAGTCAATAAAATAACACTTTGATAACATACAAACATAGAAAAAAACTAAAACATTTTGTATTCTTAGACGTAATGTTTCGAAAGCGTTCAACACATTTCTTCTCTCATTAACTATTTAAAAAATATTATAATGCACTTTGATTGTAAATAGTGCATGGTACTGGGAGACTATGGCAAAAAATATAGTATTTGTTCATTCAAATGCTTTATAAATTCCTGTTTACATGAGCATTTTTCTTATTTTTTAAACCTTTATTTAACTACGCAAGTCAGTTAAGAACAAATTCTTATTTACAATGACGGCCTACCGGGGAACAGATTTTTACCTTGTCAGCTCAGGGACGCTGTAACCACTAGGCTACCCACCGCCCCCATAGTACCTGTACCAATTTACATAACATTTTATTTTGAAGTTTATTGTCAATGAAGTTGCATATCAAGGTGAAGACGTAAGCAGTTGTGTAGCAGTTAGCAATTCAAGCAGTTACTCGATGTAGAAATGCTATTGGCCCCCTAAAATGTGTTTTTAAGATTTTAAACGACTAAAACCAGATTTAAAGTATGTATAAAAGATAATGGACCAATATATTTTTAAAATTAGATCATCTTTGAGAACTAATAACAACCACAAATAAAAACTAGACAGTCAACGAGAATCTAAAATGAAAAAAATGTTGTGGCATGGAGCAACTGATTTTTGATTTTGTTTTGAATGTTTGAGTCACTCAGAACAAGACATGTGACAGTCCGACTGTGTCTACCCGTTACGCAACGAGCAAAACATCTCTTAAATTTATATGATGAACCACAGTACTGACAACGTACCATACCGATCGCTGCAGCTGTACACAGCCCATCTGTACACAGCCCATCTGTACACAGCCCATCTGTACCCAGTCCATCTGTACACAGTCCATCTGTACACTGCCCATCTGTACACAGTACATCTGTACACTGCCCATCTGTACACAGTCCATCTGTACACAGTCCATCTGTACACAGCCCATCTGTACACAGCCCATCTGTACACAGCCCATCTGTACTCAGTCCATCTGTACACAGCCCATCTGTACACAGCCCATCTGTACACAGCCCATCTGTACACAGTCCATCTGTACACAGCCCATCTGTACACAGTCCATCTGTACACAGCCCATCTGTACACAGCCCATCTGTACACAGCCCATCTGTACACAGCCCATCTGTACACAGCCCATTCTTAGGTCCACAAGTTCCATTGTACCCATAGCCCATCTGTAAATAGCCCCATCCAATCTACCTACCTTCACCACCGATCCACCATATTGTTTTTTTTTACTTTGCCTGTGCTCTTTGCACACACCAGACCGCGATAATCCTAACTTACAAACAACCTTCATTCTGCTATCATCCAGTCTGACTAGCAAATTAATCTATCATTCCAAAGTATATGATTTAATCATGCTAAATATAACTGTATAAATAAGTCGTGTATTATCTTATTACTATTAAATTACTTTTGCTACTATGGCCTATTTATTGCCTAATCCCCTCTTACGAATATTTGCTCACACCTGTATATTGACCTTTTCTATTGTATTATTGACTGTACGTTTGTTTATTGCTGTAACTCTGTGTTGTTATTCTGTGTCACACTGCTTTGCTTTATCTTGGCCAGGTCGCATTGTAAATGAGAACTTGTTCTCAACTGGCTCTAGGCCCTTGGTGTTCAAATAAAGGTATCTGCTACTGGTTAAATAAAGTGAACTGGCTACTGGTTATAAAAAATAAACAAGTAAATAAAAAAAACATAATAAATATATTTCTTTAGTTTCCAAATGGAATGTAGAATAGTGTAACATAGTCATTTAGATTTTTTTTAATTTACTTTTTTTTAATACTTCTTACACAGCTGATTCAAATAATCAAAGCTATTATTATGAGTTGATTATTTAGTACAGCTGTATAGTTGTTGTTAGGCGCAAAACCCAATGAATTTTGCCCCCCCCCCCCCACCCCCCCTCCACACCAGGACCGAGGCTGGTAAACCTGCTATACAGATCCTTGGTGGGATCCACAGATCAAACATTATGGGGGAAACCCTGCGATAGATCCTTGGTTGAGTCCACAAGATCAAACTTTAATGGGGGAACCCTGCTATATAGATCATTGTGTTGAGTCCACAGATCAAACATTATTAAACACTTGTTTACCCTCTTGCTGCTTGGGCAAGGGCCTGTAAGTAAACATTTCACTACACCCTGTCTACACCTGTTTTTACTCTTTAGTGTTGGCCACACTCTCTCTCACTGTGACCTAGGATCTACACTGGAACTGCTACACCTAGTTGTTTTACTCTCTCCTGCTTTGGGAGGGCCTGTAAGTAAGCATTTCACTACAACTTGTCTACACTGTCTTTACACCTGTTGTCTACACCTGTTGTCTATACACCTTGTTGTTTACTCTCTCTGCTGTTTGGGAAGGGGCCTGTAAGTAAAACATTTCACGTCTACACCTGTCTACACCTGTTGTCTACACCTGTTGTTTACCTCTCTCTGTGTTGGGAAGGGGCCTGTAAAGTAAGCATTTCACTAACAGCTGTCTACACTGTCTACCACGTTGTTTACCCTCTCTGCTGTTGGGAAGGGCCTGTAAGTAAACATTTCCACTACACCTGTCTACACCTGTCTACACACTGTTGTTTACCCTCTCTGCTTTGGGATGGCCTGTAAGTAAAAATTTCACTACACCTGTTCTACACCTGTTTTTCAACACCTGTTGTTTACCGCTCTCTGCTTGTGGGATGGGACCTGTAGTAAGCATTCAACACCGTCAACCTGTGATAAACTGGTTACCCTCCTCTGCTGGATGGCCGATAGATTTCAATCCAGATAAAGCCTCCGAGCGAACAAACATGATCTGATCTGATGCTGTCTGGTCAAGAAGAAGATGGCATGTCCAGACACTTGGGCACATGAAGTAAGATAGCTAGAGGGCGCTGTTTCACCGTTTAATCTGTTTTTCTCTGTGGTCTCTGTTTCACTGTGTCTCTGTTTCGCTGTTTCTCTTGTTTCTCTGTTTCTCTGTTTCGCTGTTTCGCTGTTTCTTCTGTTTCGCTGTTTCGCTGTGTCTCTGTTCTCTGTTTCTCTGTTTCTCTGTGTCTCTGTTTCGCTGTTTTCTCTGTTTCTCTTCTCTGTTTCGCTGTTTCTCTGTTTCTCTGTTGTTTCATGTTTCTCTGTTTCTCTGTTTCGCTGTTTCTCTGTTTCTCTGTTGTCTCTGTTTCACTGTTTTCTCTGTTTTCACTGTTTCTCTGTTTCCACTGTTTCTCTGTTTCGCTGTTTTCACTGTTTCACTGTTTCTCTGTTCACTGTTTCTCTGTTTCTCTGTTTCTCTGTTTCTCTGTTTCACTGTGTCTCTGTTCTCTGTTTCTCTGTTTCTCTGTTTCGCTGTTTCTCTGTTTCTCTGTGTCTCTTGTTCTCTGTTTCTCTGTTTCACTGGTTTCGCTGTTTCGCTGTGTCTTCTGTTTCACTGTTTCTCTGGTTTCTCTGTTTCTCTGTTTCTCTGTTCTCTGTTCTCTGTCTCTGTTTTTCTCTGTTTCACTGTTTCTCTGTTTCACTGTTTCCTCTGTTTCTCTGTTTCACTGTTTTCTTCTGTTCACTGTTTTCACTGTTTCTCTTTCATGTTCTCTGATTTCATGTTTCTCTGTTTCACTGTTTCTTCTTGTTTCATGTTTCCCTGTTTCTCTGCTTCTCTGTTTCGCTGTTTCTCTGTTTGCTGTTTCTCTGTTTCTCTGTTTCTCTTTTCACTGTTTCTCTTATGTTTCACTGGTTCTCTGTTTCACTGTTTCTCTGTTTCGCTGTTTCGCTGTTTTCGCTGTTTCACTGTTTCACTGTTTCTCTGTTTTCTCGCTGTTTCTCTGTTTCGCTGTTTTCTCTGTTTCTCGTTTCACTGTTTCTCTGTTTCGCTGTTTCACTGTGTTCTCTGTTTTCATGTTTCTCTGTTTCTCTGTTTCTCTGTTTCGCTGTGTCGCTGTTTCAGCTGTTTCTGTTCAACTGTTTCTCTGTTTCACTCTTTCGCTGTTTCGCTGTTTCGCCGTTTCTATGTTTCGCTGTTTCTCTGTTTCGCTGTTTCACTGTTTCACTGTTTCTCTGTTTCACTGTTTCGCTGTTTCGCCGTTTCACCGTTTCTATGTTTCTCTGTTTTGCTGTTTCGCTGTTTCTCTGTTTCGCTGTTTGTCTGTTTCGCTGTTTCTCTGTTTCACTGTTTCTCTGTTTCGCTGTTTCTCTGTTTCACTGTTTCGCTGTTTCTCTGTTTCACTGTTTCTCTGTTTCGCTCTCTTGGATACTTTCTCTGAGATTGACGTGTCGTTCCAGATCACCCAAGTATTGCGCCTCGGTCAAATAGATGATCAATTGTCAATATTTAAATTCTGATACAAGTGACAAAAGGAACGTGTTTAATCAAAGTCCAGGCTGGACATCTCTGCTTCAAAGAGATCTTTCCGTTTTGGCCAGAGTATAATTGACTAAAATGGAAAGTTTATCAAGATGCATTTTCCCTGCCTATTCTTTGTCCGTCTACCTCCAATATACTTCAATCCATCAACTAAACTAAACTTCAACTTTGAAGAAGCCAAACTCATTATATCAAGAAGGACTGCAGTGGCCATAAAGCCTTTAAATAAGATGGTTTAAGAGGTATTGATTTTTGACTGGCACTTTAAAAGTTCAACTGGCTCAAATCCTTTAATGAGTAACAAATCAAATGACATTTTATTCGTCACACGCTTCGTAAACAACAGGTGTTGCAGAGAGAGAGAGAGAGAGAAAATAGAGAAATAATGGAAAAGTAAAACACATAATAATAATAATAATATTAATAATAGATATATAATGAGTAACGAGGATACCTTCTGGTTTTCTATCCCTAGAGAAGTGTTTAGCAAAGTGGGCGGATTACGTTCTGTACTTTGGAGTGATGTCAATATCTTTTAATAAGCTCACTGTCAAGTTACCAGCCTTTCACCAAGGAGATGCTTCTTCAACTTTAAGCCCATGATTCTCCTATATGCAATAACAGCTGTGACTTATACAGAAACACATCATTGTTGGTCCATGTTAGATATCATGAATAATGGAGGGATGTTCTGGGTGGAGAGGAATCTAGGATCCATGTTAGATATCATGAATAATGGTTTTTTCATCAGAACAGAGACATTTCTCCAAAAAAGTACGATCTTTATCCCATGGGCAGCTGAAAACCGTAGTCTGAGCTTTTTTAATGGCAGTTTTGGAGCAGTGGCTTCTCCTTGCTGGGCGGTTACCTTTCAGTTTTATGTGATATAGAACTCGTTTTAACTGTGGATATAAGATACTTTTTGTACCTGTTTCCTTTCCAGCATCCCCTCACAACAAGGTCCCCCCCCTTTGCATGTTGTTTCTGGGATTGATATTGCACTGTTCGCACCAAAGTACATTCATTGACTCTAGAGAAGACAGAACGCGTAACTCCTTCCTGACGGTGTGACGGCATGCGATGGTCCCATGGTGTTTATACTTGCGTACTATTGTTTGTACTAGATGAACTGGTGCCTTCAAGGCATTTGTAAATTGCTCCCAAGGCATGAACGCATGACTTGGTGGAGGTCTAACCAATTTTTTCTGAGGTCTTGCTGAATTTCTTTATTGATTATCTCCATGATGTCCAAGCACAAGAGGCACTGAGTTTGAAGGATCGCACCTTTGAAATTAATCACAGGTACACCTCCACATTGACTCAAATGGTGTCAATTAGCCTACTCAATAGCTTCTAAAAGGCCAAATGACATCATTTTCTGGAATTTTCCCAAGCCTGTTTAAAAGGCACAAGTCACCTTAAGTGTATGTAAACTTCTGAACCAACTGGAATTGTGATAACAGTGAATTATAAGTGAAATAATTGTTGTAAACAATTGTATGGAAAAAAAATGACTTGATGTCATGCACAAAGTAGATGTCCTAACCGACTGAGCACAAACTATAGTTTGTTAACAGAAATTTGTGGAGTTGGTTGAAAAACAAGTTTTAATGACTTCTCAAACTACGTGTATGTAAAACTTCCGACTCTCAACCTGGTATTATGTATGTATAATGGTATGTATAGATTATATAAATATTTACCCCAATTAAATATTAGAGGATTAGAAATGATGCAGAAATTACGTTGATAGCAGCTCAATCTATCTGCAATATACAAAGCCCGCTAAATACATTTAAAAAATGTAGGTGGTATGAAATCAAATTCAACATAGAAATAAGATAGAACATCCCCCCGATTATTCATGATATCTAAACATGGATCTAGGTTCCTTCCACCCGAACATCCC
>NW_019946289.1:26529-32601 GCF_002910315.2 Salvelinus sp. IW2-2015 | reverse complement strand
TTCTGCGCTGTGCTGTTGCAGTCATCTTTGCAGGACGGCCACTCCTAGGGAGAGTAGCAACAGTGCTGAACTTTCTCCATTTATAGACAATTTGTCTTACCGTGGACTGATGAACATCAAGGCTTTTAGAGATACTTTTGTAACCCTTTCCAGCTTTATGCAAGTCAACAATTCGTAATCTTAGGTCTTCTGAGATCTCTTTTGTTCGAGGCATGGTTCACATCAGGCAATGCTTCTTGTGAATAGCAAACTCACATTTTATGAGTTTTTGAACTGTCATCGTTGCACGTATGGTACGGAACATAGAATATGGTACGGAACATGGAACATGGTACGGAACATGGAACATGGTACGGAACATGGAATATGGTACGGAACATGGAATATGGTACGGAACATGGAACATGGTACGGAACATAGAATATGGTACGGAACATAGAATATGGTACGGAACATGGAACATGGTACGGAACATGGAATATGGTACGGAACATGGAACATGGTACGGAACATGGAACATGGTACGGAACATGGAACATGGTACGGAACATGGAACATGGTACGGAACATGGAATATGGTACGGGACATGGAATATGGTACGGGACATGGAATCAATGCATTATCTTTGACGTGTATTTAGATTCCTATGACCATACAGTTTGGGCATCTGTTCTGTCTCTCTTGAATAAGCATTGTATAAAATGAAGAGTCCTTAAGTGCCCTGTTTGGGTTGTGATGTAACACAAGCTGTACTCCTGTGTTCAAACGGTGCTGTTCTGTGTTTACAGTCTGGCTCTCACCGGATCAGATGTATTAAGCCACATGAGTGTCAGTGAGGGCAGAGAAACTCAACTACAGTCCTGCCAGGCAGTGTGACAGAGAGAAGAGGGACACCTAATAGGTTATCCTCTCCCATGACTCTCTCCCCATCTCAGTCTCTTCCTCCTCCTCCTCCTCCCATCTCTCTCTCTCTCCTCTCCCCATCTCAGTCTCTCCTCCTCCTCCCCATCTCTCTCTCTCTCCCTCCCATGACTCTCTCCCCATTCTCTCTCTCTCTCTCCTCTCCCATGACTCTCCCCCATCTCAGTCTCTCCTCCTCCTCCTCCATCTCCTCTTCTCTCCTCTCCCCATCTTCTTCTCTCTCTCCTCTCCCATGATCTCCCATTCAGTCTCTCCTCCTCCTCCTCCTCTCCTCATCTTGTCTCCCTCTCCTCTCCCATGACTCTCTCCCCATCTCAGTCTCTCCTTCCTCCTCCATCTCTCTCTCTCTCTCTCTCCTCTCTCTCTCTCTCTCCTCTCCCATGACTCTCCGCATCTCAGTCTCTCCTCCTCCTCCTCCCTCTCCATTTCTCCCTCTCCTCTCCATGACTCTCTCCCATCTCAGTCTCTCCTGCTCTCCTTCATCTCTCTCTCCTCTCCTCTCCCCCATCTCTCTCTCTCTCTCCTCTCCATACTCTCCCACTATCTCTTCTCCTCCTCCTCCCATCTCTCTCCTCTCCTCTCCCATGACTCCTCCCATCTCAGTCTCTCGTCTCCTCCTCCATCCTCTCTCCCTCTCCTCTCCCATGACTCTCTCCCTCAGTCCTCCTGCTCTCCTCCTCTTCTCCCTCTCCTCTCCCATGCATCTCTCCCCATCTCAGGTCTCTCCTCCCTCCTCCTCCTCCTATCTCTCTCTCTCTCTCCATGACTCTCTCCCATCTTTCTCTCTCTCCCATCCTCAGTCTCTCCTCCTCTCCTCCTCCATCTCTCTCCCATGATCTCTCCCATCTCTCTCTCTCTCTCCTCTCCCATGATCTCTCCATCTCTGTCTCTCCTCCTCTTCCGCATGACTCTCTCCCCATGACTCTTCTCCCCCAGCCATGACTCTCTCCTCCTCTCCATCCATGACTCTCTCTCTCCTCATTCCATGACTCTCTCTCCTCCTCATCCAGTGACTCTCTCTCTCTCCTCATCCAGACTTCTCTCTCTCCTCCATCCATGAGCTCTCTCTCGCCCTCTTACTCTCTCCAAGACTCTCCTCTCGGTGCTATATCCAGCCCCCGCCCCCACCCTTAATTCTTTTGGCCAGCTGAAATCCCTGGCCTTCTCAACATGAAGATGTGGAGGGGGATAAAACACTGTTCGTGCCTTGACCACACAACACTGGAACAGTCATAGTGAGCACACACACAACACCGACACACACACACACACACACACACCACGCACCACACCACACAACACACCACACAAACACCTCACACACCCACAACACACAACAAACACACACACACACCACAGCAAGGTTCAAGTACCCCTGGTTCTAATTCCGTGTACATACAGTAATATATTAGAGTCAATCATGTCCTGATGCTATTTGCTAACATTTATTTTATTATTTTGATTTAACCTTATTTAACTAGGTAAGTAGGTTAAGAAGCAAATTCTTATTTACACTGACGGCCTACTAGAAGCGCAAAGCCATCCTGCGGGGACGGGGGCCTGGGGATTAAAGACATTATAAATGACAGGACAAAACATCAGACAATAGACGGACACCAAGCACACTACATGGGCAGAACACATAGACACACCTACACCGCGTTTGTGCAGCAACAAGGAACACCTCCAGCGAACACAGACACGTGGCATGCAAACATGACAACACAGCATGGAGATATGAAAGCAGGCAGCACACATGACAACACAGGCATGGCTAGCAACACATGGACAACACAGGCATGTGGCAGCAACACATGACAACACAGACATGGCTAGCACACATGACAACAACAGCCAAATAGGCAACACAATGACAACACAGCACTGGCGACTAGCAACACAACTGAGCACAATGACACAGATGGGCAGCAACAAATGACAATTACGAGACGAGTGGTAGCAACCACATGACAACACAGCATGGCACACACAGACAAAAATGGTAGGCAAACAACAACGACATGGGCAAACGACAACACATGGCACAAACACATGACAACAGCATGGTAGCACACAACGTGACACACGCAGTGGCTAGCAACACTGACAACACAGCACATGCAGCAACACATGAAAACAGCATGGCAGCAACACAAACATGAAACAAGCATGGATAGCTAAGCATGACACAAGCATGGCGAACACACATGACAACAGCTGGGATTAGACACTGAAACTCGATGGTAGCAAAGAGCCAAGTGGACACGTACACAATTTCCGCAGGCACACCATGATGTATGCATGGTAGCACACAACATGACAACGATGGCCACACTGACAATCGCTGTGTTTCAGAAGTCCACATGACTCAGATAGCGTAAAACAACATGACCGCATGGGACACATGACATCGCGCATGGCCAGATATGTCACTATCGTACACACATGATGGTAGCTAACGTCATTCTGAACAACTGTTGTACAGCATTGTGCATAAGCAACACAAATGACAACACAATGGCAAACACATACAACACAGCGGATAGCAACACTGACAACAGCGTTTGTCATTGGTGCCAATCCATGTATCCCACAACAGTAGATGGTGGTTCAACACATGACAACGACAGCATTGGGCAAGCAACCATCGTGTGATCACAGTGTTTGTTACATACATGAGCAATGTGCGCACATGCATGACATACTGCTACAGCAGCGCCAGTATGTCATGGTATGAGCTGACACAACATGAGACGTAATACAAAGAAGTACGCATGTACATCAAAATCAGTGTCCACTGTAAGTTACGAAGACAAGCAATATATGCGCATCGTGGGATGGAAACACACACGACAGCACAAAATGGTACAACTGGACACACCACGACAAGAAGGTAGACGACAACAATTCATCACGTGAGCAGCCACAACTGTCAGTGAGAGTGGTCCATGATTGATTTAGAAAGAAGAGATGGAGAGATAAAACTGTGCAGTTTGAGCTGTTTCTTTGAACCTGTTTCAGCCGCTAGCCTGCATAGGCTGATCAAATCTGTAATAACCAACAAAGGCCAACACGTCCAGTTACTGTAGACAGGTGTTACCTACAATATATCAATGACAAAAAGAGGTGGCTATTTCTGTTGAAGTACATGTCATTACCACACCATTGGGTATGAAGCGGGCCTCGGTTTGATCATCTTATCTTTCTGGTATACCTTTAGCATCGCTGTTATTAATATATACGACAGATTAATAGATAGACGTGGTTGAGAATAAGAGAGGACCTTGTTAACAGGTGTGTGTGTGTGTGCTGGTGTGTGTGTGTTGTGTGTGTGGTGTCGTGTGTGTGTGTGTGGTGTGGTGTGTGTGGTCTGTGTCTGTGTGTGTGTGGTGTGTGTTGTGTGTCTGTGTGTGTGTGTGTGTGTGTTGTGTGTTGTGTGTGTGATGGGTGGTGTATGTGTGTTGTGTGTGTTGTGTGTGTGTGTGTGTTGTGTGTGTGTGTGGTGTGTGTGTGTGTGTGTGTGGTGTGTGTTGTGTTGTGTGTTATGTGGTCTGTGTGTGTAGTGGTGTGTGTGGGTCTGTGTGTGTATGTGTGTGTGTGTGTGTGTGTGTGTGTGTGATGTGCGTGCGTGTCTACATTCATTTTAAGGATTGGCATAGCAGCTAAGCTGATTATCTTAAGAATAACACCCACAGCTCCTATCAGCCTTTTAAACTTCAGGCCTTCTCCAGGCTACTGAGAACACACAACATGCAAGGCAGAGAGAGACGAGGACAGAGAGAGAGGAGGACACAAGAGAGAGACGAGGACAGAGAGACAAGGACAGCGAGAGAGAGCAGACGAGGAGAGAGAGAGAGAGAGAGGAGGTACAGAGTGAGAGGAGGCCAAGAGAGAGACGAGGACAACGAGAGAGACGGGACAGAGAGGACAAGGACAGAGAAAGAGAGGACAGCAGAGAGACGAGGACAGAGAGAGCAGAGTGAGAAGAGAGAGAAGAGGACACAGGACAGAGAGAGAGAGATGAGCGACATGAGAAGAGAGATCGAGTACAGATAGAGATGAGGACAGAGAGAAACGACGGACAGAGAGAGAGAGAGACGAGGACAGAGAGAGGACAGAGAGAGAGACAGAGTAGAAGGACAGAGAGCAAGAGGACAGGGGTGAGACGAGGACAGCGAGAGAGACGAGAGACAGAGAGAGAGAGGACAGAGAGAGACGAGGACAGATAGGATAGAGACAGAGAGAAGGAGACGAGGACAGACAGAGAGAGACAAGTAAGAGAGAGAGAGACGAGGGACAGAAGAGAGACGAGGACAGAGAGAGACTAGGACAGAGAGAAGACTAGGACAGAGAGAGTGGACATGAGGACAGAGAGAGAGACTAGGACAGAGAGGAGGCGGAGGACAGAAGAGAGACGAGGACAGAGAGAGAGACAAGGACAGAGAGAGAGATGAGGACAGAGTGAGATGGAGACAGAGAAGAACGAGGAAGAGAGAGAGACGAGGAACAAGAGAAGAGACAAGGACAGAGAGAAACGAGGACAGAGAGAAAACGAGGACAGAGAGAGAGAGGAACAGAGAGAGAGAGACGAGGAACAGAGAGAGAGACGGGGAGTGAGAGATGAGGACAGAGAGAGACAAGGACAGAGAGAGGAGGAACAGAAGAGAGGAGACGAGGACAAAAGAGAAAGCAAGGACCAGGTAACCTGAAGGTCTGGCCGTCTCCACAAGTAGCAAGCCTTGTGGGTACAGACAGTTCCTGTAGCAGCTCCTTGAGGTTGTCTGATGTATCATAACTCCACGCTCAAAGTGCTTGAACGTAGAAAGAAGAGAGGGGATCATGGACACATGCAAGAACAATATCGACTGTTTGATTTAGTTAACAGGTTCATGTCTTTATCATTGTGTAAAGGAAACCGAGTCGCAAATACGAATGTGGGTAGAACGTGGTGACACGTGTGTGAAGATACGCAAGAGTTGAAACTGAGTGATGAATATAGATTCGCTCCCTCCCTCCTCCAAGTCATCCATCCATCTCCTCCATCATCCAAATCATCCATCCTGCCTCATCATCCATCATCATCATCATGCCATCAATCATCCATCCCTCCCTCCAATTCATCCATCATCTATCCATCATATACCATCGCA
>NW_019946289.1:24600-26504 GCF_002910315.2 Salvelinus sp. IW2-2015 | reverse complement strand
TAGGTTGTTATAATGTTAGAATATGTGCTGCTGTAACCCTGGTCAGCTGCTTGATCTTCTAGTTTCACCCTGGATAATCTACCTGGTCCCAGATCTGTTTGTGTTGTTTTGCCATGACTGTAGGAGTTGGTTAGAAGGCACAAACTGATCTGGGACCAGGGGCTAGGGAAGATCTTATCTCTTGGTAGCATTATAGAATGTGCTGGTTTAAGCTGCTTGATGACAAGGTTGATCCTGATCTAACACTAGATATACAGCCGGATGTGAACAGCCCTTCAAATTAGTAGGTTCGCCTATTTCAGGCTTGTCACCCGTTGCTGACAAGTGTATAAAATCGAGCACACGGCCATGCAATCTCCATAGACAAACATTGTCAGTAGAATGTCCTTACTGAAGAGCTCAGTGACTTTCAACGTGGCACCGTCATAGGAGGACACCATTACCCAACAAGTCAGTTTCGTCAAATTCCTTCTCTGCTAGAGCTGCCCCCCCCCCCCTGGTCAACTGTAAGTGCTGATATTGTGAAGTGGAAACGTCAAGGAGTAACATCGGATCAGCAGCGAAGGCCACACAGGCTCACAGAATGGAACCGCTGAAGGTCGTAGCGCGTGAAAATCGCCTGTCCTCAGTTGCTACCGAGTTCCAAACTGCCTCAAGAACTGTTTGTCTGGAGCTTCGTGAAATGGGTTTCCATGGCCGGGCAGCCACACACAAGCCTAAGATCACCATGCGCAATGCAAAGCGTGGAAATGCGTTCTCTGGAGTGATGAATCACACTTCACCATCTGGCAGTCTGACCGACGAATCTGGGTTTGGCGGATGTCAGGAGAACACTACCTGCCACAATGCATAGTGCCAACTGTAAAGTTTGGTGGAGGAGGAATAATGGTCTGTTATTAGGGCTGTTTTTCATGGTTCGAGCCCCTTAGTTCCAGTGAAGGGAAATCTTAACACTACAGCATACAATGACATTCTAGATAGCGAACCATATTCAAGTCAAGGCCCGCGGGCCACATGCCGGCCCGCGAGAAGGTTTTTTACGGCCCCTGGGATGATCTTGATTTATTATTAGAACCGGCCCGCAGACCAGCAAGCCGGCAGCCCGCAGATCTTTACACGCACCAATACTACATTTTCCCACAATGCAAGCGCGACAGGTGAGCTGACAGCTTATCTTGTATCATACACCAGGAAGCGTTGTGCGGTAAAGCCTTGAAAATGGAGCATGTAATGAGCATCATCACGCGCACAGTTAACTTTATCAGAGCCAAAGGTTTGAATCACCGCCAGTTCAAGGCATTTCTGACGGAGTTAGAAACGGAGCATGGTGATTTGCCTTATCACACAGAGGTGCGATGGCTAAGCCAGGGAAAGGTGCTTCAAAGATGTTTCGAGCTTCGTGGAGGAGATTTGTCTGTTTTGGACAGCAAAGGGAAAGACAACAACACACTCCGAGACGAAATGTTCTGTGGTGAAATGGCTTTTCTGTGTGACATTACGAGTCATCTGAATGCAATGAACTTGCAGCTGCAGGTCGGGATCATGTCATCTCTGATATGTACAGTACAGTGAAGGCATTTAAAACCAAACTGACTCTGTGGGGACGCAGATGCGGAAAGAAAATTTGAGCCACTTTCCCAGCTCCAGACCATGAAAGAGAAGCTCTCTACCAGGCGTTCCCGAGCGCACAGTTGGCTGATAAAATAGGTATGCTTGCCGCTGACTTTCGACGCCGATTTGCTGACTTTGAAGCACAAAAAAGCAGGTTGAACTGCTCGGTAACCCATTTGCTGTTGACGTGGAAAGCTCACCACCAAACCTCCAAATGGAGTTGATGACCTCCAATGCAATGATGCACTGAGGGCAAAATATGCGGCATGGGTGTCGTGCTGCGGATTCGCCCC
>NW_019946289.1:14217-19205 GCF_002910315.2 Salvelinus sp. IW2-2015 | reverse complement strand
TTCTAGATGATTCTTTGCTTCCAACTTTGTGGCGACAGTTTGGGGAAGGTCCTTTCCTGTTTCAGCATGACAATGTCCCTGTGCACAAAGCAAAGTCCATACAGAAATGGTGCACTACCTTTCATTCTACATAGTGCACTACTTTTCATCCTACATAGTGCACTACCTTTCATTCTACATAGTACACTACTTTTCATCCTACATAGTGCACTACTTTTCATTCTACATAGGGCACTATCTTTCACCAGAGCCCTGTGTGCCATTTGGGGTGAACAATGCCCAGCCTCCAGCCTGGTGCACCAGCAGATGGGGAAGGGTCAGGGGCCTCTTCCTGATGTGGGAGGGGCTTTTTTAGGGGTCTGACAGAGGAACAATGAGCTCCACCCTTTCCCTCACAGATGCCTATATACCCAGTGATGGAATAGAGAGTTGTATAGCAAACCATCTGTTCTTCATTCCTTCACTGTGTTACCCTCCCAGGCGATAGATGTCTTGGACGCCTGATTAGTGTCCCTGGGCTGCAGCGCAATAGATCCCTACTCTCCAATAACCTCCTTCCTCGTCTCACTCTTCAGACAAACACAAGATATGGGAACTTGGGGATTATTATTCTGCTATTTACCATATTTATTATAAAAGCCGATTTGACTCTTTTAGTTTGTAAAAAGTGACGTTGTATTTTTTGTGATGCAGCATCTATGATGTAGATTGTGCAAGTCAAAATGTAACGTTTTTTTTTTTGTCAATATAGGCTCTCTTGGAGAATTGTCCTTAAAATAGATTACGAAAAAGACTGAAAAAAAGAGGGAGAGAGAGAGAGAGAAACATAGTAAGACAACAGTGAGGGTTTTAATCAGCTTGGGAACGGTCTCTCTCTTTAATTCTCTGTTATGGTTTACCGTCTCTAGCTTCACCTTTGACCATCAGAGGGGCCTCTGCCGTCACAATAGCTCTGTTGTCCTATTGGTTGGACACCCTGCCTGCTTCTATCCCCCCACAGAGAGAGCGACGTTTTGAAGACTGCTGACTAGCACACGACAAAGTAGGTTGTCTTGTCTGGGTGTTTTAACGCGGTGGTTTTACTAATTCTGTTGTTTCCTCCTTCAACAGCGCTGGAATGCTCATGAAAGCGGAACGGAAGAGTACGAGGCAGAAGGTGGGTGTAAAGTTACGATAAAGTTATTGCATTTATTGTAAAGTTACTGCATTTATTGTAAAGTGTTTACAATAAATACAAACACTTTACAATAAATGCAATAACTTTACAATGAATTCAGTAACTTTACAATAAATTCAGTAACTTTACAATAAATTCAGTAACTTTACAATATATTCAGTAACTTTACAATAAATGCAAAACATTTCAATAAATGTAAGAGTTACTGTATTTATTGTAAAAAAAAAAAATGGTTTATTGTAAAGTGTTTGTATTTATTGTAAAGTTACTGAATTTATTGTAAAGTTAATGAATTTATTGTAAAGTTACTGTATTTATTGTAAAGTTACTGAATTTATTGTAAAGTTACGTAAAGTTACTGAATTTATTGTAAAGTTACTGAATTTATTGTAAAGTTACTGAATTTATTGTAAAGTTACTGTATTTATTGTAAAGTTACTGTATTTATTGTAAAGTTACTGAATTTATTGTAAAGTTACTGAATTTATTGTAAAGTGACTGAATTCATTGTAAAGTTACTGAATTCATTGTAAAGTTACTGCATTTAAGGAAAAGCTTACAGGTCAGCGTTTCACTCTACTGTTTACACCTGCTGTGTGCTGTACCTGTGACAAAACATTTATTTTTTTATTTGATACTCACCACTTTCACTAGATAGCCATTCATCATAGTCAGCTTTGGGGTCAATTCCATTTGAGTTTAGAACGTAAACTGAAACTCCATTATCAAGCAGAACCCCAGGCCTCCCGAGTGGCGGAAGCGGTCTAAGGTGTCACTACAGACCCAGGTTCGATCCCAGGCTGTGTCACAGCCAGCCACGACCGGGAAACCTGACTTCGGTCGCCAGCCCGTACGGTGTTTCCTCCGACACATTGGTGTCGGCTGGCTTCCGGTTTAAGCGAGCAGTGTGTCAAGAAGCGGTGCGGCTTGGCCAGGGTCGTGTTTCGGAGGACGCACGGCTCTCGACCTTCGCCTCTCCCCGAGTCCGTAGGGGAGTTGCAGCGATGGGACAAGACTGTACCTACCAATTTGGATATCCTGAAATTAGGGAGAACATAAATACATGAAAACAAAGTAGACCTGACCCTGATCATAGGAGTGAGATGGAGGACATTCAACGCCTATGATCAGGGAGCCAGGGTCTTAAGTCAAGTCTTATCAGTGTGTGCGTGTGTGTGTGCGTGTGTGTGTGTGTGTGTGTGTGTGTGTGTGTGTGTGTGTGTGTGTGTGTGTGTGTGTGTGTGATAGCTTTGCCACCTTACAGATCAGACCTGCTTCCACCATATTGCTTCCACCTTACAGATCGGCAAACATGGAAGGATTAGGGCAAGAGGATGGGGTAAGAAGTAAATTGGGACCAGCTGAGTCCAAAATGAACTTTGGTTGAATCCAAAATGGCACCCTAATCCACACTATAAAGATAAGGGTACCATTACAGTCTCTTTCCTCACCTCCAGGCCCAGGTGGTCACACAGAGAGCCAGTAGCTCATGGTGGCTGGCACATCCATCCCAGGGCATAGCCAGATCCTCGCAGGCCTCCCGAAACCTCTCCCTCCAGGTGGTCTGAGAGGGGTGTGATAGAGACCGCGCGGTGGAGGGTTCATCAGGGTTCCACAGGTGCAGCTGGCCTACACACACACAACACCACACACACACACACACACACACACACACACAACACCACACACACAACACACACACACACACACACGCACACACAAACGCACACACTGATAAGACTTGACTTAAGACGCCTGGCTCCCTGATCATAGGCGTTGAATGTCCTCCATCTCACTCCTATGATCAGGGTCAGGTCTACTTTGTTTTCATGTATTTATGTTCTCCTAATTTCAGGATATCCAAATTGGTAGGTAGTCTTGTCCCATCGCTGCAACTCCCTACGGACTCGGGGAGAGGCGAAGGTCGAGAGCCGTGCGTCCTCCGAAACACGACCCTGGCCAAGCGCACCGTTCTTGACACACTGCTCGCTTAAACCGGAAGCCAGCGACACCAATGTGTCGGAGGAAACACGTACGGGCTGGCGACCGAAGTCAGGTTTCCCGGTCGTGGCTGGCTGTGACACAGCCTGGGATCGAACCTGGGTCTGTAGTGACACCTTAGACGCTTCCGCCACTGGGAGGCCTGGGGTTCTGCTTGATAATGGAGTTTTCAGTTTACGTTCTAAACTCAAAATGGAATTGACCCCAAAGCTGACTATGATGAATGGCTATCTAGTGAAGTGGTGAGTATCAATAAAAAAATAAATGTTTTGTCACAGGTACAGCACCAGCAGTGTACATAGTAGTGAAACGCTGACCTGTGTAAGCTTTTCCTTAATGCAGTAACTTTACAATGAATTCAGTAACTTTCAATGAATTCACGTCACTATTACAATAAATTCAGCTAACTTTACAATAAATTCAGTAACTTTACAAATAAACTCAGTAACTTTACAATAATACAGTAACTTACAATAATTTCAGTAACTTTACATAAATTCAGTAAACTTTACAATAATAGTACTACTTTACACAGTACAACTTTTACAATAAATACAGTAACTTTACAAATAAATTCATTAACTTTACAATAAATTCAGTAACTTTTAAATACAATACAACACTTTACAATAACATTTTTTTTTTTTACAATAAAACTAGTAACTCTTACATTTATTGAAATGTTTTGCATTTATTGTAAAGTTACTGAAATATATTGTAAAGTTACTGAATTTATTGTAAAGCTTACTGAATTTATTGTAAAGTTATGAATTCATTGTAAAGTATTGCATTTATTGTAAAGTGTTTGTTATTTATTGTAAACACTTTACAATAAATGCAGTAACTTTACAATAAATGCAATAACTTATCGTAACTTTACACCCCACCTTCTGCCTCGTACTCTTCCGTTCGCTTTCATGAGCATTCCAGCGCTGTTGAAGGAGGAAACAACAGAATTAGTAAAACCACCGCGTTAAAACACCCAGACAAGACCCAACCTACTGTTGTCGTAGTGGCTAGTCTCAGCACTCGCTTCAAAACTGGTCGCTCCCTGGGGGGATAGAGCAGGCAGGGTGTCCAACAATAGGACAACAGAGCTATTTGTGACGGCAGAGGCCCTCTGATGGTCAAAGGTGAAGCTAGAGACGGTAAACATAACAGAGAATTAAAGAGAGAGACCCGTTCCCAACTGATTAAAACCCTCACTGTTGTTTACTATGTTCTCTCTCTCTCTCTCTCCCTCTTTTTTTTCAGTCTTTTTCGTAATCTATTTTAAGGACAATTCTCCAAGAGAGCCTATATTGCACAAAAAAAAACGTTACATTTTGACTTGCACAATCTACATCATAGATGCTGCATCACAAAAAATACAACGTCACTTTTTACAAACTAAAAGAGTCAAATCGGCTTTTATAATAAATATGGTAAAATAGCAGAATAATAATCCCAAGTTCCCATATCTTGTGTTTGTCTGAAGAGTTGAGACGAGGAAGGGGTTATTGAAGTAGGGATCTATTGCGCTGCAGCCCAGGGACACTAATCAGGCGTCCAAGACATCTATCGCCTGGGAGGTAACACAGTGAAGGAGATGAAGAACAGATGGTTTGCTATACAACTCTCTTATTCCATCACTGGGTATATAGGCATCTGTGAGGGAAAGGGTGGAGCTCATTGTTCCTCTCTGTCAGACCCCTAAAAAAGCCCCTCCACATCAGGAAGAGGCCCCTGACCCTTCCCCATCTGCTGGTGCACCAGGCTGGAGGCTGGGCATTGTTCACCCAAATGGGCCACACAGGGCTCGTGGTGAGCC
>NW_019946289.1:0-14192 GCF_002910315.2 Salvelinus sp. IW2-2015 | reverse complement strand
GTTAAGGTATCTGATCTCAGCCCTTTAAGCTGACCAGTAGGATCTTGATCTCAGCCTTAAACGCTGGCCAGTAGGTATCTGATTCTCAGCCTTAAAGCTGGCCAGTAGTATTCGATCTCAGCCTTTACTGGCCAAAAGCGTATTATTCGCAGAGTGCTCAAGTAGTTAGTTCAGTACATGCATGCTCATCAGCCTTAAAGCTGGCCAGTAGTTTCTTGATGATCTCAGCCTTGACAGCTGGACAGTAGTTTTCTGATCTCAGCCTTGAAGCTGCCAGTATGTTATCCTATCCTCAGCCCTTAAAGTACTGCCAGTAGGTATCTGATCCAGCCTTAAAGCTGGCAGTAGGTTTCTGATCTCCAGCCTTAGAAGCTGGCCAGTTAGGTGTCTCCTCATACTCACAGAAGGTATCTGAATCTCCATCCTTTAAAGCTTGGCCAGTAGGTTGTCTCCTCATACTCACAGAAGTAATCTGATCTCACCTTTTTAAAGCTGGCCATAGGTTGTATCCTCATACTCACAGGAAAGGTATCTGACTCTCAGCCTTTAAAAGCTGGCCCATGTGCAGCTCGGTGGATTTCCCATTCTTATTCCATTGAGAGCTCGTTCCTCCAAGCCACCAGTCAGCCTCCCTGAGGTTCACTTTGCCCTCCAGGTTCAAAATCCAAGGCCTACAGCAACAACATACGACAGAGAGACCACATACACAGTTGTCAACATCATCCAAGCCTCCCTGCCTCTCTACCTCCCTGCCTCTCTCTCTATGTCGCATCCCTGATCTGTTTCACCTGTCTTGTGATTGTCTCCACCCCCTCCAGGTGTCGCTATATACTCCCCTGTGATTATCCCTGCGTGTTTCCGGTCTCTCTGTACAGTTATTATCCCTGTGTTTCCTGTCTCTCTATCCTGTTTCCTGTTCTCTTCTGTGCCAGTTCGTCTTGTATGTTTTTTAAGTCAACCAGCGGTTTTCCCATTACCTCTATTTCTATTCTCTTTTGCTAATCCTCCCGGTTTTTACCCTTGCCTGTTTCTGGGACTCCGTACCCGCCTGCCTGACCATTCTGCCTGCCCTGACTCCGAGTCTGCCTGCCACTCTGTACTCCTGGACTCGAACTGGTTTTGACCTTTTTTGCTGTCCACGACCAGTCTCTTTGCGTTACCCTTTTGGATTGTTTAATACAATATGAAGACTCAAACGATCTGCTCCTGTGTCTGCATCTGGTCTCGCCTTGCGCTCTTATACTCTACCTTTCTCTCTACCTCTACCTACCTCCCTCCCTTTTGACCTCCCTCCCTTTTGACCTCCCTCCCTTTCGAATTTCTCCCTCTCTCTTAACCTACCTCCCTCCCTTCGACTTTCTCCCCTTTAACCTCCCTCTCTACCTCCCTCCAGAATGAGAGGTAAAATATGATCACGCTGTAAGTATCTCGGTCTGTTCTCGACGCCCTCCTCCATCCAGGCATTCCAGGACGTCCTCAACAGGAGCGGACCCTGTCCCATCGTCCAGAGTGGAAGAACAGACGCATCCGATGGTGCTCGTCATAGCGCTGGTTCTACGCGCCCGTCTCATCGAATGGCTGCAAGGAGAGATGGGAACACCTCATAAATATTACCAGCTACTACAGCAAGATACTGCATGTGTACTTGTCTATTGCTTGTGTGTGGCAGTTCTCATTTTAATTGTCTAAAACATGCATTCTTCACTTGTTAGTACATTTCATTCACTAATTGATTCATTAATTTGTTAGTTCATTCATTCACTATTGATTCATTAATTTGTTAGTTCATTTCATTCCCTAATTGATTCATTAATTTGTTAGTTCATTCATTCCCTAATTTGATTCATTAATTTGTCTCTAGTTCAATTCATTCATTAATTTGTTAGTTTCATTCTTCCCTAATTGATTCATTAATTTGTTAGTTCATTCATTCACTAATTATTCCATTAATTTGTTAGTTCATCTCATCACTAATTCATTTATTTATTTGTTCGGTCATTCATCACTAATTGATTACACTAAATTTGTTAGTTCATTCATTCACTAATTTGATTCACTAATTTGTTAGTTCATGTCATCCAATCCTTCATCCCTCCATGTATTAATCAAGATGTGACTCCAAACAGGAAATATGGTCGCGTCAACGCATGCTCTCGCCAGCATGTTTAAAAAAAAGGAATTTTGTTGAAAAATCACTAAAATGTGGTAGCGATGTCTAGCTTGACATGAGAACTAAGACCTAACTGGTGAGCTTCCATGTACCTGTGAGGCGTGTAGTCTTTTGAGCTGTCTGTAAGGTGTGGAGCAGACGGGGTGGGGGCTTGTACCTGTGAGGAGTGTAGCTCTTTTGAGCTGTCTGTAAGGTGTGGAGGCAGACGGGGTGGGGGGCTTGTATCCTGTGAGGATGTCGTCTTTTTTGAGCTGGTCTGTAAGTTGTGGAGGCAGATTTGGGGTAGGGGGCATGTACCTCTGTGAGGAGTTGTAGTCTTTTTTGGAGGCTGGTCTGTAAAGGTTTGGAGGCAGATGGGTTAGGGGCATGATACCTGTGAGGGAGTGTAGTCTTTTGAGCTGTCTGTAAGTGTGGAGGCAGACGGGGTGGGGCTTGTCCTGTGAGGAGTGTAGTTCTTTTGAGCTGTCTGTAAGGTGTGGAGGCAGACGGGGTAGGGGGCTTGTACCTGTGAGGAGTGTAGTCTTTTGAGCTGTCTGTAAGGTGGGGAGGCAGATGGGGTAGGGGGCATGTACCTGTGAGGAGTGTAGTCTTTTTGAGCTGTCTGTAAGGTGTGGAGGCAGACGGGGTGGGGGGCTTGTACCTGTGAGGAGTGTAGTCTTTTAGCTGTCTGTAAGGTGTTGGAGGCAGACGGGGTAGGGGGCTTGATTACCTGTGAGGAGTGTAGTCTTTTTGAAGCTCGTTGTAAGGTGTGGAGGGCAGACGGGGTGGGGGGCTATGTACCTGTGAGGAGTGTAGTCTTTTGAGCTGTCTGTAAGGTGTGGAGGCAGACGGCGGTAGGGGGCGTACCCTTGAGGAGTGTAGTCTTTTGAGCTGTCTGAGGTGTGAGGCAGATGGGGTAGGGGCATGTACCTGTGAGGAGTGTATCTTTGAGCTGGTTGTAGGTGTGGAGGGCGACGGGATGGGGCTGTACCTGTGAGGAGTGTAGTCTTTTGAGCTGTCGTTAAGGTGTGGAGGCAGAGTAGGGGGCATTGACCTTGAGAGTGTAGTCTTTGAGCTGTCTGTAGGTGTGGAGGCAGTGGGTAGGGGCGTGTACTGTGAGGAGTGTAGTCTTTTGAGCTGTCTGTAAGTGTGTGGAGGAGACGGGGTAGGGGGATGTACCTGTGAGGAGTGTAGTCTTTTACTGTCTGTAAGGTGTGGAGGCAGACGGTAGAGTAGGGGGGCTTGTACCTGGAGGAGTGCTGAGCTGTCTGTAAGGTGTGAGCAGACTGCGTACCTGTGAGGATGTAGTCTTTTGAGCTGTCTGTAAGGTGTGGAGGCAGACGGGTGGGGGGCTTTGAGTGGTTCAGCACCCAGGAAGTAAACAGCCTGAACGCTCATGATCTCATCACCCCACTTAGAACCCGGAGGACATCCTCCGTCCACCTGGAGACAACAACAATCAGAAACATTACTCAGACTCTCAAACCTGTCCACTTGGGGCTATGGTCCAAAAATAGCACCCTATACCTATCCAATGCACTATAGGAATATAGTTACGTTTGTTACATAGTCAGCCGGTCCTAATTAGCTCCCTTACCCTTCTCCTCGCTTTTAACCCTTCAATGTTTGCCCGATCCTAAAGGGAACCGGATAGAATCAGCTCGTGTAGTGTGGCGCTCCAACATATTGCGTCCACCTTACAGATCAGACCTGCTCACATATTGCTTTCCACCTTACAGATCAGACCTCTTCCAACATATTGCGCTCCACCTTACAGATCAGACCTGCTTCCCACCAATATTGCCTTCCACCTTACAGATCAGACCTGCTTCCAACTATATTGCTTCCACCTTAAAGATCAGACCTGCTTCCACCATATTGCTTCCACCTTACAGATCAGACCTGCTTCCAACATATTGCTTCCACCTTACAGATCAGACCTGCTTTCCACCACATTGCTTCCACCTTACAGATCAGACCTGCTTCCACATATTGCTTCCACCTTACATATCAGACCTGCTTCCCTCACATATATTGCTTCCACCTTTACAGATCAGACCTGCTTCCCACAGTATGCTTCCACCTTACAGATCAGACCTGGCTTCCAACATATTGCTTCCACCTTACAGATCAGACCTGCTTCACCACCATTGCTTCCACCTTACAGATCGGACCTGCTTCCACCACAATTGCTTTCTCCACCTTACAGATCAGACCTGCTTCCACCATATTGCTTCCACCTTACAGATCAGACCTGCTTCCACACATTGCTTCCACCTTACAGATCAGACCTGCTTCCACCATATTGCTTCCACCCTTACAGATCGGACCTGCTTCCACCATATTGCTTCCACCTTACAGATCAGACCTGCTTCCACCATATTGCTTCCACCTTACAGATTAGACCTGCCCACCATATGCTTCCACCTTACAGATCAGACCTGCTTCCACCATATTGCTTCCACCTTACAGATCGGCAAACATGGAAGGATTAGGGCCAAGAGGATGGGGTAGAAGTAAATTGGGACCAGCTGAGTCCAAAATGAACTTTGGTTGAATCCAAAATGGCACCCTAATCCACACTATAAAGATAAGGGTACCATTACAGTCTCTTTCCTCACCTCCAGGCCCAGGTGGTCACAGAGAGCCAGTAGCTCATGGTGGCTGGCACATCCATCCCAGGGCATAGCCAGATCCTCGCAGGCCTCCCGAAACCTCTCCTCCAGGTGGTCTGAGAGGGGTGTGATAGAGACCCGCGGTGGAGGGTTCATCAGGGTTCCACAGGTGCAGCTGGCCTACACACGTGGAAGCAGGTCTGATCTGTAAGGTGGAAGCAATATGTTGGAAGCAGGTCTGATCTGTAAGGTGGAAGCAATATGGTGGAAGCAGGTCTGATCTTTAAGGTGGAAGCAATATGGTGGAAGCAGGTCTGATCTGTAAGGTGGAAGCAATATGGTGGAAGCAGGTCTGATCTGTAAGGTGGACGCAATATGTTGGAAGTAGGTCTGATCTGTAAGGTGGAAGCAATATGGTGGAAGCAGGTCTGATCTGTAAGGTGGACGCAATATGTTGGAAGCGCCACCACTACACAGCTGATATCTATCCGGTTCCCTTTAGATCGGGCAAACATTGAAGGGTTAAAGCCGAGGAGAAAGGGTAAGGGAGCTAATTAGGACCGGCTGACTATGTAACAAACGGTAACCTATTTCCTATAGTGCATTGGATAGGGTATAGGGTGCTATTTTGGACATAGCCCCAAGTGGAGGTTTGAGAGTCTGAGTAATGTTTCTGATTGTTGTATTGTCTCCAGGTGACGGAGGATGTCCTCCAGGTTCTAAGTGGTGACGGGATCATGAGCGTTCAGGCGTTTACTTCCTGGGTGCTGAACCACTCCAAGCCCCCCACCCCGTCTGCCTCCACACCTTACAGACAGCTCAAAAGACTACACTCCTCACAGGTACAAGCCCCCCACCCCGTCTGCCTCCACACCTTACAGACAGCTCAAAAGACTACACGCCTCACAGGTACATGGAAGCTCACCAGTTTAGGTCTCTAGTTCTCATGTCAAAGCTAGACATCGCTACCACATTTTAGTGATTTCTTAACAAAATTCCTTTTTTTTTTTTTTTTTTTTAAACATGCTGGGAACGGCGTTACAATATTTCCTGTTTAGAGTCACTCTTGAATTAATACATGGAGGGATGAAGGATTGGATGAATGAACTAACAAATTAGTGAATCAATTAGTGAATGAATGAACTAACAAATTARTGAATCAATTAGTGAATGAATGACCGAACAAATTAATAAATGAATTAGTGAATGAATGAACTAACAAATTAATGAATGAATTAGTGAATGAATGAACTAACAAATTAATGAATCAATTAGGGAATGAATGAACTAACAAATTAATGAATGAATGAACTAACAAATTAATGAATCAATTAGGGAATGAATGAACTAACAAATTAATGAATCAATTAGGGAATGAATGAACTAACAAATTAATGAATCAATTAGTGAATGAATGAACTAACAAATTAATGAATCAATTAGTGAATGAATGTACTAACAAGTGAATGAATGCATGTTTTAGACAATTAAAATAGATACTGCCACACACCAATGCAATGACAAGTACACATGCAGTATCTTGCTGTAGTAKCTGGTAATATTTATGAGGTGTTCCCCATSTCTCCTTGCAGCCATTCGATGAGACGGGCCGTAGAACCAGCGCTATGACGAGCACCATCGGGATGCGTCTGTTCTCCACTCTGGACGATGGGACAGGGTCCGYTCCTGYTGAGGACGTCCTGGATGCCTGGATGGAGGAGGGCGTCGAGAACAGCACCGAGATACTACAGGTGATCATATTTTACCTCTCATTCTGGAGGGAGGTAGAGAGGGAGGTAAAAAAGGGAGGAAAGTCGAAAGGGAGGGAGGTAGGTAGAGAGAGAGGGAAGAAGTTCGAAAGGGAGGGAGGTCAAAAGGGAGGGAGGTCAAAAGGGAGGGAGGTAGGTAGAGGTAGAGAGAAAGGTAGAGTATAAGAGCGCAAGGCGAGACCCAGATGCAGACACAGGAGGCAGATCGTTTGAGTCTTCATATTTATTAAACAATCCAAAAGGGGTACGCAAGAGACTGGTCGTGGACAGGCAAAAGGTCAAAACCAGTTCAGAGTCCAGGAGGTACAGAGTGGCAGGCAGACTCGAGGTCAGGGCAGGCAGAATGGTCAGGCAGGCGGGTACGGAGTCCAGAAAACAGGCAAGGGTCAAAAACCGGGAGGATTAGCAAAAGAGAATAGAAATAAGAGTATGGGAAAACACTGGTTGACTTGGAAACAAACAAGACGAACTGGCACAGAGAGACAGGAAACACAGGGATAGAGAGACAGGAAACACAGGGATAGAGAGACAGGAAACACAGGGATAAATACACTGGTACAGAGAGACAGGAAACACAGGGATAGATACACCAGGGATAATAAGCGACACCTGGAGGGGGTGGAGACAATCACAAGACAGGTGAAACAGATCAGGGTGCGACATAGAGAGAGAGGCAGGGAGGTAGAGAGGCAGGGAGGCTTGAGATGTTGACACTGTGTATGTGTCTCTGTCTATGTTTGTGCTGTAGGCCTTGGATTTTGACCTGGAGGGCAAAGTGAACCTCAGGGAGCTGACTGTGGCTCTGGAGAACGAGCTCCTCATGACTAAGAATGGGATCCACCAGGCTGCACTGGCCAGCTTTAAGGCTGAGATCAGATACCTTCTGTGAGTATGAGGAAGGATAGACCTACTGGCCAGCTTTAAGGCTGAGATCAAGATACTTCTGTGAGTATGAGGAGACACCTACTGGCCAGCTTTAAGGCTGAGATCAGAATACCTTTCTGTGAGTATGAGGAGACACCTACTGGCAGTTTAAGCTGAGATCAGAACCCTATGCCAGCTTTAAGGCTGAGATCAGATACCTACTGGCCCAGCTTTAGGCTGAATAGATACATACTGGCAGTTCAAGGCTGGATCAGAAAACTACTGTCCAGCTTCAGGGCTGAGATCAGAAACTACTGGGCCAGCTTTAAGGATGAGATCAGATACCTACTGGCAGCTTAAGGCTTGATCAAAACCTACTGGCCAGCTTTAAGGCTGAGAATCAGATACCTACTGGCCAGCTTTAAGGCTGAGATCAGATACTACTGGCCAGCTTAAGGCTGAGATCAGATACCTACTGGTCAGTCTTAAGGCTGAGATCAGATACCTACTGGCCAGCTTTAAGGCTGAGATCAGATACCTACTGGCCAGCTTGTAAGGCTGAGATCAGATACTACTTGAGTATGAGTAAAACTCCTGGCCGCTTTAAGGCTAAGATCAGATACCTACTGTAGGTAGAGGAGAAGCCTACTGGCAGCTTTAAGGCTGAGATGAGAACCTACGCGCTTAAGCTAATAGATACCATACTGGCCAGCTTTAAGGCTGAGATCAGATATCGGCCAGATTTAAGGCAAGAGTCAGAAACTACTGGCAGCTTCAAGGCTGAGATCAGAACCTACAGGCCAGCTTTAAAGCTTAGATCAGAAACCTGCAGATACGCGAATCATACATGGCCAGCTTAGGCTGAGATCGAACCTACTGGCCGCTTTAAGGCTGAGGATCAGAATCTACTGTAAGTATGAGTAGCAACCTACTGGCCAGCATTACGGCTGGATCAGATACCTTCTGGACAGGTTAAGGCTGAGATCAGAAACCTTCTGGACAGGATAGGGAGATCAGAAACCTACTGAGAGCTTTTAAGCTGAGATCGATACCAGCCAGATTTAAGGCTGAGATCAGATACTTACTGGCCAGTTTAAGCTGAGATCAGAAACTACTGGCCACTTTAAGGCTGAGATCAGTACCTACTGGCCGCTTTAAGGCTGAGATCAGATACCTACTGCCAGCTTTAGGCTGAGATCAATACCTACTGGCCCGCTTTAAGGCTGAGATCAGATACTACTGTCCAGCTTTAAGGCGAGATCAGAAACCTACTGGCCAGCTTTAAGGCTGAGATCCGATACCTACTGGCCAGCTTTAGGCTGAGATCAGATACCTACTGGCCAGCTTTAAGGCTGAGATCAGATACCTACTGGCCAGCTTAAAGCTGAGATCAGATACCTACTGGCCAGCTTTAAGGCTGAGATCAGATGCGACAGATTTAAGGCTGCGAATACCGACCAGATTTACGCTGAGATCAGATACCTACTGGCCAGCTTTAAGCTGAGATCAGATACCTAGCTGGCTAGCTTTAAGGCTGAGATCAGTAACCTCTGGCAGTTAAACTAGTCAAGATACCTACTGGCCAGTTTTAAAGCTGAGATCATACCTACTGGCCAGCTTTAAAGCTGAGATCAGTACCTACTGGCCAGCTTTAAAGCTGAGATCAGATACCTACTGGCCACGTTTAAGGCTGGATCAGATACCTACTGGCCAGCTTTAAAAGCTGAGATTCAGTTACTACTGGCAGCTTTAAGGCTGAGATCAGAATACTTTGCTACATATGGCCAGCTTTAAGGCTGAGATCAGATACCTACTGCCAGCTTTAAGGCTGAGATCAGATACCTACTGGCCAGCTTTAAGGCTGAGATCTGATACCTACTGGCCAGCTTTAAGGCTGCGATCAGATACCTACTGTAAGTATGAGTAGAAACCTACACTGGTGCTGACAGTCTGAGTGAAATGCATATACACACTCACACATTTACAGCATTTTAGTCATTTAGCAGACGCTCTTTCCAGAGCAACTTACAGTTAGCTAGGTTGGTAATAAAACTATCTCAGGCATAGTAAGTAACTTTTCCTCAAAGTCACCATCAACAGTCAGAGCTAGTAGGACAAGAATAGTGCAAGTGTTACTTCAAGAAAGGCCAGGGTGTTTAGTGGTTTTTCTGTAGCGTAACGTATACGCTGGAGTCGGAAAGCCATGTGTGAGTTTAATAAAACAGAAACATCGAACAATATAGCAAACACGAGTAGCGTATAGACATGAAACACATAAACAATACTGACTGGGGAAAGAGGGGGGTATAAGTGAGGTAATGGAGTCCAGGTGTGCCTCATGATGCGCGTAATGATTGATGCCTAGGTGTGCGTATGACGGAATCCGGGACCGGTGGTCGTAAACCGGCTCCGGTAGTAGAGTGACGGTAACACGCGCTTTCTCTTTCGTAGTGTTGTGCTAAGCCTGTCTCGTCAGTGCGTATCATTCACAATAAGTATTTCAGTCATGTAAATACTTGATTAACTGGCTGATTGTTCTTCAGTAACGTGCCGATCGGGAGCTCCGAGAGAAGGAGAAGAATCGTTCTGACCTGGAGAAGAGCAGAGAAGTAAAAACCCAGCTGGCTACTGAAGGTGGACGAGCATCACTCTGCCATCGAAGCATGAATGACTCACCTGAGGTACACACACCACACACACACACACACACCACACACACCACACACACACACACACACACACACACAACACACACACACACACACACACAAACATAGCACAGCTCTGCCATTGAACGTATGAATGACCTCATCACTCATCGTTCCCTCCTTTTATCGCTTCTATCCCTCACTTTTCTCTTCCTCTGTTCTGCCTAGGACCTTCCCTATTCTATGGGCTTGTGCTTTGTTAACTAACAATTGCCTCTGGAAAATAAGAGGGGATAAATTGCATTGAATCGACTAGAATCGACTTGACTCCTGTGTGCGTGTGTTGTAGGAAGCTGGAGCAGGAACACAGGGGAGAAGCTGGTGTCTTGTCAGGTCAGAGCTCATTAAAGAGTGGACCAGATACAGCAGCAGACTGGTCTGCAGAGAGAGAAACTAGAGACAGAGATGGAGAAGCTCAGAGTGACGAGACTTCCTCAGAGGACACTGTCACTCCTGTCATAGGTAACTAACACAGACACCTGTCACTCACTGTCTACGGTAACTAGACAAGACCACCTGTCACTCACTGTAAGGTAATAACACAGACCACTTGTTTCCACTCACTGTCAAGGTAACTAACACAGACCACCTTGTACTCTGTTCAACGGTAACTAACACAGACCACCTGTCACTCACTGTCACGGTAACTAACACAGACCACTGTCACTCACTGTCACGGTACTAACACAGACACCTTGTCACTCACTGTCACGGTAACTAAACAGCCACTGTCACTCACTGTCAGTAACAAAGAATGTAACACCTGTACTAACACGACTACCTGTCACTCACTGTCAGGTCACTAAACACAGACCACCTGCATCATGTCAAGGTAATAACAAGACCATGTCATCAGTCAAGGTAACTAACACAGACCACCTGTCACTCACTGTCAAGGTAACTTAACACAGACCACTTCACTCATGTACACGGTACTACACAGATCACCTGTCACTCAACTGTCAAGGTAATAACACAGACACCTGTCACTTCACTGTCAAGTAACTAACACAGACGACCTGTCCACTCACTGTCAAGGTAACTAACACAGACACCTGTCACTGCACTGTCAACGGTATAACACAGACCACTTCACTCACTGTCACGGTAACTAACAACAGACCACTCGTCACTCACTGTCACGGTCAACAACACAGACCACCTGCTACTCGCATGTCCGTTGTAAACTAACACAGACACTTCACTCGTAACTAACAACCTGTACTCAACGGTAACTAACACAGACACCTGTCACTCACTGTCACGGGTAACTAACACAGACCCCTACATTCAGTACACAAACACCTCTCATGTCACGGTAACTAACACAGACCACCTCTCTCACTCACTGTCACGGTCAATAACACAGACCATTCTCACTTGTCACGGTAACTAACAAGACCACCTCTCATCACTGTCAAGGTAACTAACACAGACCACCTTCATCACTGTCAACGGTAACTAACACAGCACTCTACTCTGTCACGTGTAACTACAAGCATGTCCATACTGAGGTAACTAACACAGACCACTCTCACTCACTGTCACGGTAATACACGACCACCTCTCACTCCTGTCACGGTAACTAACACAGACCACTCTCACTCACTGTCAAGGTAACTAACACAGACCACCTCCTCACTCACTGTCACGGTAACTTAACACAGCACCACCTCGTCACTCACTGTCACGGTACTACAAGTACCCTCTACCTCACTGTCACGGTAACTAACACAGACACGCCTTCTCATCACTTCACGGTAACTAACACAGACCACCTGTCCACTCAACACTGTCAAGGTTTAACTACACAGACCACCTCTCACTCCACTGCAACGGTACTAACACAGACACTCTCACTCACTGCAGGTAACTAACAAGACCACCGCTCAACTCCTGTCACGGTAATAACACAGACCACCTCTCACTCAGTGTCACGGTAATAACACAGACACTGTCACTCACGTCAAGGTATAACACAGACCACCTCTCACTCACTGTCAGCGGTAACTAACACAGACACCTCTCTCACTGTCACGGTAACTAACACAGACCACCTGTTCCTCACTGTCAGGTAAACTAACACAGACCACCTCTCACTCACTGTCAACGGTAACTAACACAGACCACCTGTCACTACTCACTGTTCAAGGTAACTAAACAGACCACCTGTCACTCACTGTCAAGGTAACTACACAGACCACCTTCACTCAACTCACTGTCAGCGGTAACTAACACAGACCACGCTCCATTCACTGTCTAGGGTAACTAACACAGACCACCTGTCACTCACTGTCAAGGTAACTAACACAGACCACCTGTCACTATACACTGTCAAGGTAACTAACACAGACCACCTGCACTCACTGTCAAGGTATAACACAAGACCACCTCTTTCACTCATCTGTCAAGGTAACTAACACAGACCACTGTCACTCATGTCAAGGTAACTAACACAGACCACCTCTTCCTCACTGTCAAGGTAAAACACAGACACACTCTCACTCATGTTCAAAGGTAACTACACAGACCACTGTCACTCACTGTCACGGTAAACTAACACAGACACCGTCACTCACTGTCAAGGTAACTATAACACAACCACCTCTCACTTTCAGTGTCACGGTAACTAACACACGACCACCTCTACATCACTGTCACGGTATACTAAACAGACATCCTCTATCACTGTCAAGGTAACTAAAACACAGACACACTCTGTCATCAACTGTCACGGTAACTTAACACCAGACACCTGTCACTCACTGATCAAGGTAAAACTAACACAGAACGCTTCTCTCACTCAGTGTCACGGTAAACTACACAGAACCACTGTCACTCACTGTCAAGGTAACTAACACAGACACCTCTCACTCCAGTGTCACGGTATAACTAACACACACCTGTCACTCACTGTTCACGGTAAACTAACACGACCACTGTCATCACTGTCAGTAACTAACAAGACCACCTCTCACTCACTGTCACGGTAACTAAACAGACACTGTCACTCATGTCCACGGTAACTAACACAGACCACCTGTCACTCACTGTCACGGTAATAACACAGACCACTCTCACTCACTGTCAAAGTAACTAACAGCAGACCACTTCACTCCTGTAAGGTACTAACACAGACCACCTGTAACTCCTGTAAGGTAACGTAGACACAGACCACATCTCCACTCATGTCACGGGTAATAACACAGACCACCTGTCACTCACTGTCAGGTAAACTAACACAGGACCACCTGTCCCTCACTGTCAAGGTAAACTAACACAGCCACCTTATCATCACTGTCACGGTAAACTAACAAAGACCACCTTTCACTCATGTCACAGGTAACTACACAGACACCTCTCACTCATGCAGGTCAACTAACAAGACACCTGTCACTCAACTGTCCGGTAACTAACACAGGACCACCTGTCACTCACTGTCAAGGACTAAACCACAGACACTCTCACTCAGTGTCACGGTAACTAACACAGACCAATACCTCACTAGTCAACGGTTAACTAACACAGCCACACTGTCACCACTGTCAAGGTAATAACACAAGAACCACCTGTCACTCACTGTCACGGTAACTAACACAAGACACCTGTCAACTCCATGTCCAAGGTAACTAACACAGACCACCTCTACTCAGTTTCACGGTAACTAACACAGACCACTGTCACTCACTGGTCAAGGGGTCAACTAACACGACCATTCCTCAGTGGTCAGGTAACTCCAACAGACCCACTGTCACTCACTGTCACGGTAACTAACACAGACCACCTGTCACTCACTGTCAAGGTAACTAACACAGACCACCTCTCACTCACTGGTCCGACGGTATAACACAGCCACTGTCACTCACTGGTCACGGTAACATAACACAGACCACTGTCATCTCACTGTCAGGGTAACTAACCACAGACGCACCTGTCACTCACTGGTCAAAGGTAATAACACAGACCACTCTTTCACTTCACTGTCCAAGGTAACTAACAACAGACACTGTCACTCACTGTCAAGGTAACTAACACAGCCACCTCTCACTCAATGTCACGGTAACTAACACAGACACCTGTCACTTCA
>NW_019946288.1:69366-79603 GCF_002910315.2 Salvelinus sp. IW2-2015 | reverse complement strand
CTATCTATATCCTAATGTTCAGCTGGATCAATCCAAGTCCTTTATGATTTTTAAAGATCAATGGAGTCTCCAACTCAAAGCAAACTAAGTAGTAGTAGGCAGTTGACAGGCCTCTTTCTTGATGGCGTGATATGTTTACAGTGATATGGCATAGTAAGATTGCATTGAACTCGCCCATGCTTGGTCTATTCATTAGTAATAGAGGGAAGACTCTGAACTCATGTTCAATTGAGATCTCAGATGTAACCAGATGATGGAGTATTAACTGATTACATGGCTTTGGTTTTAGCTATCGTGCATTCGACCAAGCCCTCTATGGTTGATTTGACAACCGAGTGGATTTACATTTACATTTTCAACTATAACATGGGTGAGGCAAGACTCGCAATTTGGGCTGGCTTTTGATAACAATAGAATCTAGAGGGGTACTTGAGATGAGTACAAATTATTACAACTGACCCCTTGGCGAGTATAGACACAGGTACGACATATGTTTAGAAGGATGGGAGGTATTACCTGAGCGGTGCTATGGACTGTTCTGAGTAGAATATCTTAACGGCAGCCTTGAAATGTGAACGAGAGGTCCAGAGATCCTAGAATGCTGGTGGACATCCATCATTCTTTAGACTCTTTGTTTTACAAAAAGGTGCGAATGTCAATAAAAGTTATGAGTGGCAGCTGTCATTATAAACCAGATATTGAAGTGCTATGATCCTGCTGATACCTTCGCACCGCGGACCGCACGACGCACGTGGCCGAGAGCCTTTCAGGTGTTGATAGAGCTCAATAAATTCCTGTTTCATTAGCTTCCTTGACCCTTTTGTATCATTTGAGTCACTGCCGCTACGACAGAGTTACCATGTAGCAGCATGCGTACACAGAGAAGTCTAACAGCGGTATAGAGGAACGTCTGCGTGTTGAGCAAGAAAATGAACATTGTGATAAAGTTCGGAATAACACAATTTCAATGGTTGTAAACATTTGAGACCTGCATACTATTAACTAGAGCTTTGCGTTTCTAAAAATCGTAATATGGGGTTTTTGGAGCTTTGTGTCAATGTTTTTTGGGGCCCTTACTACACAATGGGATGAGAAGTGATTTTGCTCTCTGGGCGTTTCTTTAAATGTGAAATTCATAAAAAGTGTCTGGACCCTTCTATAACATGCCATTACAATCCGAGGATTTGGTTGTAAAAAGAAACTTCTCTTGATGACGATGACGATGTGGATGATGATGATGATAAGGTGTCATCTCCCACTACCTGTGGAGTGAGCGTTTGCTGCGGAGGTAGCCCAGCGGCCAGGCGATCCTCACAGACGTACAGCTTGGAACAGTGGCTCTCTGAGAATGAACGTTCTGGCTGGAGGTGGTTGAGCGCAGGTCTCCTCCAGGCCACAGATCCACTACCATGAACAATGTTCCTCCTCATCGTGAACGAGTACCTACAGGAGAGAGAAGGAGGGGAGGGAGAGGAGTGAGGAGGAGGGTTGTGAAGCAAGAGTGGAGGGAAGAGGAGCGGAAGAGGAAGACTGTGGAGAGGAGGAGATGAAGAGTGAAAGAGGAGGTGGAGGAGGAAAGATGGCTGGAGGACAGGGTGTAGGCGATGGAGAAGGAGAGGAGGAGGAGGGAGGGAGAAGAAAGGAGGAAAGAAAAACGAAGAGAAGAAAGTCAAGCCTATGACAATCCCATATTTCTTACATCCTCATCTAACAGCTGTATTAAGGTCTTGATATTAATTATATCTGTATTGGGAAGTCAGAAAACCAATGCTGTAATGTGACTTTTATGTAACTTGCCTCGGGGCGGGCAGTAAGCCTAGTGGTTCAGAGACGATTGGACTCATAACTGAAAGGTTTGAAGAGAATCGAATCCCCCGAGCTGACAATGTCAAAAATCTATTCGTTCTGCCCCTGAATAAAGGCAGTTAACCCCACTGTTCCTAGGCGTCATTGAAATAAGAATGTGGTCTTCACCTTCTATTTAACAGGCAAGTCAGTTAAAAAAAATTATAAATTTAAATTTGTCACAAGATGACGCTGAGAGCGAAGCAGGTACGAGAGTACATTTTCATATAATAAACGGACATTGGAACGAGACATAAAACAGCGTTAGGCAAACAGAAACAATCAATGCAGAAGCGGGGAACAGAGCTGGGGAACTGACACATATAGGGGAAAATGAACAGGTGATAGAGAGAGTCGGTGAGTCCAATAACCGCTGGAGTGCGCGTACGAGGGGAAAGGCAGGTGACGGGGATGGATGGCAGGTGAGTGAGCAGGATTTTTCGGCGCCCTCAATCGGCCAGGGGGAGGGAAGAGGGAGCAGACGTCGACATACATAACACAAATAGAAGAAACCAACACACCACATCTATTCAAGAGCAATTACCTTGGTTTGCCAAAGATTCCAACATGTGAACAAGTTTTTCAATTTAGTGTGGGCATGTAAATGGAAAGTGGAGGGATTAAATTATCGAAGGCTAAAAACAGCGCTGCAATCTTCACAATACATGAGCAAAGCCAGGCGAATAAGGCCCCTGATGCACGTACGTGCCGTGAGCCTCACACAATGACTAAGCCACCAGAAGAGTGTCGCTAGTATCTCTAGATGATGGAAAACACACTCCAAACAACCTGTATAGAAACTGTTCCATTGAAAGAGAAAAGGTGTTAGTAGTCAGGTGTGAGTAGACAGAGCACATCCATCCAACAATATTATCCAGCTATCAAGGCTCCATCCTCTAGCAATTCAACGCACGGGTGCACAAGCAGGCCTGCACATCAGACCTTGCCTGTTCCACTACTTCCCATTGATTTTACAGACGGAATTCCCACGTGTATCTGTTACTTTCTCCATTTTGAATGCTGATAATAGAGTCTTTGGCACAGTAAAATACATTTGTGTGAAAAGTACTTCACTCAAGACCTTCCTTCGGCTTGCCGTGCCTAGAGTGGAATCTACCAAGATTATCAACACAGATCAAAGGCAACTTTACACTTTCTTTCGTGAACATTCTGCTTGGCTTCCACAAAGTTTCTTATCTAAAGTTTGGTTCGAGTTCAGGTAAGTCATTTACGTCAGCGATCAATCCATACACTCATCTTTGTCACCTGTCAATGGAAGTGAAAGTTCTTATTAGTGCTTCATGCCTTTACTTCCTCTGTGATAATACCATCATTGGCTGGCATTCAACTAAGGATTGGTGGTGGGGCTGCTTGCAGTAGGAGGACATTTGTCAATGACTTCAGGGCGAGGAGTGTAGGATGGTGGGGGTTGGTGCAGTAGAGGAACATCATGTCCCATGACTCAGGGCCAGAGAGTGTGGGATGGAGGGGGCTTGGGCAGGGTTAGGAGAACATCAATGTCAATGACTCAGGGCAGATGACTTGTAGGATGGAGGCGTTGCTGCAGTAGGGACATAATGTCAATGACTTCAGGGCCAACAGTGTAGGATGGAGGGGTCTTGCTGCAGTAGGAGGACATCATTGTCAATGCACTTCAGGGCCAAGAGAGTGCTAGGATGGAGGGGGCTTGCTGCGTAGAGAGGAATTCATTCAATGACTTCAGGGCCAAGAGAGTGTAGGGAATTGGGAGGGTCTTGCTGCGTAGAGACTTTCATAGTCAATGACTCAGGGCCAGGAAGATGTAGCGATGGGAGAGGGGGCTTGCTGGCAGGTAGGGACATCAATGTCAATGACTTCAGGCAGAGATAAGGATGGAGGGGGCTTGCTGCGTAGGAGGATAGTCCAGATGACTTAGGGCCATGAGAGTGGTTAGGAGGCGCGGGGCATGCTTGCATGGAGAACATCATTCCAATGACTTCAAGGCCAGAGGTTAGGGATGGAGGGGGGCTTTGCTGCAGTAGGAGGACATCATTGTCAATGACTGTCAGTGCCAGAGAGTGTAGGATGAGGGGTCTGGCTGCGTAGCGAGGACATTCAATGTTCAATGCACTTCGGGCCAGAGGTGTAGGATGGGGGGGGTTTCCAACCTAAGTGTAGGATGGAGGAGGCTTGCCACCCTAAGTTTAGGATGAGCGGGGGCTGCTTGCTTCCTTCAGGGAAAACCTCACCACTTTGTCCTCTCAGCAGCTAAGTAGAATGGCTTGTGGTCTATGGTCTGTCATTTAGTCATTGCCGAATAGAGTTAACTGGTGTTTGGTAGAACACCAGTGAAAGCATACACCGAGAGTGAACCACTACCTACTGAATAGATGTCACAGACCGGCAGAGTCGGCTGTCTTAACATCATTCCCTCAAGGGTCATGCCTTAAGGTCACTGCTATAGGGTATTTCTCCTAACAAAGGTTCACTGCTGATAGAGTATTCTCCTAAAAGTTTCATTGCTATGGGTTATTTTCCTCTAAGATGCATAGATTTTAAAAAGCTCTGGGGTGAAGCTCGAAGCCCGTGTCTCGTGGGGAAACGCGGCAAAATTCGGGTAAAGAGTATTGAGGAATCTGCAACACAGAGCAGTTTAATGGCTGCCTTTTCTGATAAACATACGTATTTTTAGAAACAATGAGAAGAGATGGCGCGCCCACTAACCAGTGTTATGTCCATGAATGCCGGCGAGCTCCTGCGCCCCAATAAAAATCACAAAGACAGACGGGATGATAACTTAGCCACAGACGATGGTGTCATGATTCACCAAAGTTTCCCAGTGTTTCCGTACGAGAAGGCTGAAGGAGAATTGAGAAACCCAAAGTTAAAGAGGAAGGACTTCACTCCTGGTGTTCACGCCCTGCGCCTTAGTATTCTTATGTTTTCTTTAATGTATTTTTAGTTATGTCAGGTGTGACATGTTTTATATGTGGTTTTAGGTGTGTCCAGGTGTTGTTAAGGTTTTAGGGAAGGTTGTATTAGAGTAGTTAGCTTTATGTTTCGTTATAAGTTGTTCTAGCTGTCCTATGTTGTGTGTAGTTGTCTAGGAAAGTCTATGGTTGCCTGAATGGGTTCCCATATTAGAGACAGCTGGTTCTGTTGTCTCTGATTGGGGAGGCTTTATTTAAGGTAGCATAGCTTTTAGTTTGGCTGTGGGGAATTGTCTATGTAGAGAGTTTGTAAGCCTGTGTGTATGTGCACTACGTTATTTAGCTTTCACGGATCGTTTGTTGTTTTGGTATTTGTGATGTTTTGTTTCGTTTTGCTATACTTACATAATAAAGAGAAGATGGCGTTATTTCTATAGCTCGTTTTGTTGCCGAATCTCTGCCACACGATCGTAACAGAATTCCCCACCACAAACATGATCAGCAGCATGAATCGGAACCAAGCAACAGCGGACAAGTAAACGGACTCATGGACCATGGGAGGAGATCCTGGACGGCAAAGGACCCTTTGACTAGCCAGGGGAATATTCGGCCCGTTTCCCAAGCGGAGGTGGAGGGCAGCGAAAGCGGAAGAGGCGGTTTTATGAGGCAAGGCAATGGCAGAGTGGCTGAAGCCCGTGGAGTGAACACCCAAAAATTATTGGGGGGGGGGGGGCTAAGTGAGTGTGGCCGAAGGCCGGGTTGATTACCTGAAGCAAGACTCCCCGGGCATTGCCGTGGTAGTAAAGAGGGCGTGTAACTGGGTTCAGACACCGTGTTTAATGCGGTAAAGCGCACGGTTGTTCCCAGTACCGCGTGCCTTAGCCCAGTGCGGGCTATTCCACCTTGCCGCGACTTGGGAGGGCGCTAGGTTGGGCATTCGGAGCCCGAGTGCCATGAAGCCGCCCAACGTATCTGTCTCCAGTACGTCTCCTCGGGCCGGACGTACATGGACCAGCCTATACAGGTGGTGTCCCCGGTATCGCCTGCATAGCCCATGCGGCTTCACCTCGCCGCACTGGAGGGCTACGGGGACCCATTCAACTGGTGAGGTTTGGGAGTCGTGTGCTCAAGAGCACGTGTTCCTCCTTCCACGGGTCGGATATATCCGGCGCCACCTGTCCCACCCCCAGCTCCAGTACCACCGGTGCCTACACCACGCACCAGGCTTCAGTGCATCTCCAGAGCCCTGTTCCTCCTCCACGCGACTTCATCCCTGATTGGTGGCGTGTCTCCAGCCCAGTGCCTACCAGTTGCGGAGCCACGGCACCAGAGCCTTCCTGTGCGTCTCCAGAGCCCTGTACGCACTGTTCCTCCTCCCGCGCACTCGCCCTGAGGTGCGTGCCCTCAGCCGGTACCTGCCAGTTCCCGTTACCACGCACCAGGCCTAGAGTGACGCCACGAGAGCTCGCGTGTGCCCTGTTGTTGTTCACCGCGCACTTAGCCTGAGGCTGGCGTGTCCTTAGCCCGGTACTCTCCTGTTCCGTCGGGCGTATAGGTGCGCTCAGCGGCAGAGCATGGTGTGTGTGTGCGCCTGAACTGCCTCGTCGTCCCAGCGGCGCCTTGAGCTGCCCGTCTTGTCCCAGCGAGCGGCCTGAACTGCCCGTATGCCAGCGCGCCTGAACTGCCCGTCTGCCCAGCGGCGGCTGAACTGCCCGTCTTGCCTCAGCGGGACGCTGAACTGCCCGTCTGCCCACTGGCGCCTGAACTGCCGTCCTGACCCAGCGCGCGCCTAACTGCCCGTCGCTCATCCGTCCGTCCTGAACTGTCCGTCTGCCATGAGCCTGCAAAGCGGCCCGTTCTGCCATGAGGCCTGCAAAGCGCCCGTGTCGCCATAGCCTCAGAGCCGTCCGCCAGACAGAGCCGCTAGAGCCGTCGCCAGACAGGACGCCGCTAGCGAGCCTTTCGCCTAGACCGGAGTCACCAGAGCCTTCCGCGAGACGGATCAGCCAGAGCCTTCCGGCCAGACTCGGATCACCAGAGCCTTCCGCCAGGACCGGATACAGCCGAGGGCCTTTCCGCCAGACGCGGATCAGACCAGAGCCATTCCGCCAGACCGGATCAGCCAGGCCTTCGCAACGACCGTGATCAGCCGAGCCTTACGCCAGCCATGACCTCCAGAGCCGTCGCGACCCTATCGACCGTCCAGAGCCGGTCAGCGAGGCCATGACGTCAGAGCCGTCACGAGCCATGACCGTCCAGAGACCGTCAGCGAGCCGATGGACCGGTCCAGGCCGTCAGGAGCCATGAAGCCGTCGCAGAGCCGTCAGACGAGCCATTGACCGTCCAGCCGTCAGGCCAAGCCATTGGACCGTCGCAGAGCCGTCAGCTGAGCCATGGGACCGATCCCACGATAAGCCAGCCATGACCGTCAGGAGCGCGTCAGCCAGCCAGAACCGTACCAGAGCCCGCTCAACCAGCACAGAGCGTCCAGGAGCCACAGCCAGATGATTCCGCCATCATTCTGTGTGCTTTGCCCTCAATTCTGGGTGTTGCCCCTCTATCTGTTGCCTAGTGGTGTTGCCCTCATTCCGGGTGTTGCCTGCCATTTCGGTCGTTTGCCTCATTCCGGTGTGGCTGGCTCCTGTATCCTGGTAGATGGCCCTAATTATTAGGTGACGGAATTTGGAGGGTGGGTATTGTGGAGAGGGCAAAGAGTGGGATTGAGCTATTGGTGGGATGGGACCCGCCCTGAGCCTGAGCCACCACCGTTGGTCAGATGCCCCCCAGGCCACCTAGACTTTGTGCTGTGTGCGCCCGGATTCGCACCTTAAGGGGGGGCTATGTCACGCCCTGGCCTTAGTATTCTTTGTTTTCTTTATTATTTTTAGTTAGGTCAGGGTGTGACATGGGTATTTATGTGGGTTTTAGTGTCCAGGGTGGATGTGTAAGGTTTAGGGGGTTTATTATGAGTAGTTGGCTTGTATGTTTAGTATAGTTCGTCTAGCTGTGTCTATGTTGTGTGTAGTTGTCTAGGAAGTCTATGTTGCCTGAATGGGGTTCCCAATAGAGACAGCTGGTTTCTGTTGTTCTGATTGGGAGCCATATTTAAGGTAGCCATAGGCTTTAGTTTGGTCGTGGGGAAGATTGTCTATGTAGAACGTTTGTAGCCTGTGGTGTGGCACTACGTATTTAGCTTCACGATCGTTTGTTGTTGTTGGTAGTTTGTAAGTGTTTTGTTTTCGTTTTGCTTCTTCAATAATAAAGAGAAGATGGCTTATTTTCCCAGCTGCGTGCGTTTTGGTCCGAATCTCTTCCACACGATCGTGACACCTGGGAGCCTCTGCAGCTCTGCAGTCTTTAAAGCGTCAGTCTGCGATTGCTAAAATGCATGATATATAGCCATTGATTCTTGAAGAATATAACTTATAAATGCCTCATGAGCTTAGTTCAACTGTCACACTCCATGAGAACCCTAAAAATAAGCTTGTTTTACTCYTTTGTTTGTAAACAATGTAATTGTAAACMAATCCTGTATAGCCTCAAAACATGATTAAAACTATAATTTTGATATCATGGATAGTCAGTCCTTGCACCATAGCTCTGTCTATACATTTGAGAGTGGTTACATTTCTCTAGCTCCATTACTCAGCTGTTCACCGAAACAGTGGTGGGGTGTCCGMTTTGTTAYTGCTTGAACTGTAGATGTCCCCTTTAAACGTCAAGAAATCAGTTGTGAGATGTTAAAGTACCTCTGAAGAGRCAGTCTGACATGTTGGGGAGCTGGGGGATAGTTTGACAGAGCCACTGAGGGAAGKCAAAGCACCTGAGATCAAACACATGTAACTATCACATTGACATCACATACTGTACTGTATACTCTTACTGACATGACAGTCTTCTCATGGGTGACTGTAGGCAAGAGTGGACTAGTTTAAAAAGTGTTGGACGAAAGTCTGAGAATGCCCTTGTCCTGCTTCGATGAAAAAGAAACAAAGCCATGTGGCAGAATAATCACATGGATGTCTTTGTTTTAATGTTTCAAATTAATCGTTGTTGTTGTTTGGGCTCTGTACTACAGCACTTCGGATTTGAAATTATACAATGACTATGAAGTTAAAGTGCAGACTGTCAGAAATTGAACTGTTTAGAAAGTGCAGCACTTTTTGTACATAGTTCCCCCATTTTTAGGGGACCAAAAGTATTGGCACAAATTAACTTATGTGTAGTAAATGACCAAAAGTGCCCTATTTAGACTCATGGGTGGAATGTTATTAATATGTCATCATTTCATCATTAATAAAGATAATTTAAAAAATTACGACAAAATTCCGGCGTTTCTATGTCAAACTGTTTTGTTATATTTCAGTCTTCTTTAATATATATATAAAGTGTAATATTGATATGCAAACTCAAAATTGAATACATTTCAAATCTACTGTATACTGAACAAAAACATAAACGCAACATGTGACAATTTCAACGATTTTACAGAGTTAWATTTCAGGAAATCAGTCAATTAAAATAAATTCAATCTGCCCTAATCTATGGATTTCACATGACTGGGCAGGGGCGCAGCCATGGGTGGGCCTGGGAGGGCATAGGCACACCCACTTGGGAAACAGGCCCCCCACTGGCCCAGCCAGGCCCAGCCAATCAGAATGAGTTTCTGCCACAAAGGGACTTTATTACAGGCATAAACACTCCTCAGTTTGGTCTCAGACGATCCCACATGTGAAGAAGMCGGATTTGGAGGTCCTGGGCTAGCGTGGTTACACGTGGTCTGTGGTTGAGAGGCCATTTGGACGTACTGCCAAATTATCAAAAATTACATTGGAGGTGGCTTATGGTAGAGAAATTAACATTAAATTCTTYGGCAACAGCTCTGTGACAAAACTGCACATTTTAGAGAGGTCTTTTATTGTCCCCAGCACAAGGTGCACCTGTGTAATGATCATAATGTTTAATCAGCTTGCCACACCTGTCAGGTGAATGGATTATCTTGGCAAAGGAGAAACGCTCTCTAACAAGGACATAAACAAATATGTGCACAATATTTGAGATAAATAATATATTTGTGCGTATGGAAAATTTATCAGATCTTTTATTTCAGCACATGAAACATGGGACCAACACTTTACATGTTGCATTTATATTTTTGTTCAGTATATATCTGACATGGTACAGGTGTCTTCTTTTTTTAAGCCCATAACCACGCGTGTGAGATACAGTATATACTTTAGTTTCAGAGTAGATTKGTTAAAGACTACCAAGAATATCGCTGTTCGAGCCTGAATTAGYCCACTGCAGTAAAAGGTTAAAGTAGTAAAAAGTTAAGAATTTGGTCCCATATTCATAGCATGCAATTATACCATCAAGCTTGTGACTTTACAAATTTGTTGGATGCATTTGCTGTTTGGTAAATAATGCATTGTGTCATTTGAGTCATTTTTATTGTAAATAAGAATATAATATGTTTCTAAACA
>NW_019946288.1:35593-68199 GCF_002910315.2 Salvelinus sp. IW2-2015 | reverse complement strand
CTCAACACTGATTACACTTATGACTGTCAAACACATCCCCACTCCTCAACACTGATTACACTATGACTGTCAACACATCACCTTACTCCTCAACACTGGATACACTATGACTGTCAACACATCACCTCACTCCTCAACACTGGATTACACTATGACTGTCAACACATCACCTCACTCCTCAACACTGGCATTACACTATGACTTCAACACATCACCTCACTCCTCAACACTGGATTACACTATGACTGTCAACACATCACCTCCACTCCTCAATACTGGATACACTATGACTGTCAACACATCACCTCACTCCTCAACACTGGATACACTATGACTGTCAACACATCACCTCACTCCTCAACACTGGATTACATTATGACTGTCAACACATCACCTCACTCTCAACACTGGATTACACTATGACTGTCAACACATCACCTCACTCCTCAAACTGGATACACTATGACTTCAACACATCACCTCACCTCTCAACACTGGATTACACTATGACTGTCCAACACATCACCTCACTCCTCAATACTGGATTACACTATGCTGTCCACACATCACCTCACTCCTCAACACTGGTTACACTATGACTGTCAACACATCACCTCACTCCTCAATACTGGATTACACTATGACTGTCAACACATCACCTTACTCCTCAACAACACTGGATTACACTATGACTTCAACACATCACCTCACTCCTCAAACACTGATTACACATATGACGTCAACACATCACCTCACTCCTCAAACTGGATTACACTATGACTGCAACACATCACCTCACTCCTCAATCACTGATTACACTATGACTGTCAAACACATCACCTCACTCCTCAACACTGATTACACTAGTACTGTCAACACATCACCTCACTCCTCAACACTGGATTACACTATTACTGTCAATCACATCACCTCACTCCTCAACACTGATTACCACTATGACTGTCAACACATCACCTCACTCCTCAACACTGGATTACACTATGACTGTCAACACATCACCTCACTCCTCAACACTGATTACACTATGACTGTCAACACATCACCTCACCCTCAACACTGATTACACTATGACTGTCAACACATCACCTCACTCCTCAACACTGGATTACACACATGACTTCAACACATCACCTCACTCCCTCAACACTGGATTACACTATGACTGTCAACACATCACCTCACTCCTCAAACGAACACTATACTCAACCATCACCTCACTCCTCAACACTGGATTACACTAGACTGTCAACACAATCACCTCACTCCTCACACATGGATACACTATGACTGTAACACATCACCTCACTCCTCAACACTGGATTACACTATGACTGTCACACATCACCTCACTCCTCAACACTGGATTACACTATGACTGTCAACACATCACCTCACTCCTCAATACTGGATACACTATGACTGTCAACACATCACCTCACTCCTCAACACTGGATTACACTATGACTTCAACACATCACCTCACTCCTCAACACTGGATTACACTATGACTGTCACACATCACCTCACTCCTCAAACTGGATTACACTATGACTGTCAACACATCACCTCACCCTCATACTGATTACACTATATGACGTCAACACATCACCTCACTCCTCAACACTGGATTACACTATGACTTCAACACATCACCTCACTCCTCAACACTGGATTACACTTATGACTGTCCAACACATCACTCACTCCTCAACACTGATTAACTATGACTGTCAACACAATCACCTCACTCCTCAAACTGGATTACACTATGACTGTCAACACATCACCTCAACTCCTCAACACTGGATTACACTATGACTGTCAACACATCACCTCACTCCTCAACACTGGTTACACTATGACTGTCAACACATCACCTCACTCCTCAACACTGATACACTATGACTGTCAACACATCACCTCACTTCCTCAACACTGATTACACTATGACTGTCAACACATCACCTCACTCCTCAACACTGGATTACATTATGACTGTCCACACATCACCTCACTCCTCAACACTGGATTACACTATGACTGTCAACACATCACCTCACTCCTCAAACACTGGATTACATTATGACTGTCAACACATCACCTCACTCCTCAAACACTGATTACACTATGACTGTCCAAACCACATCACCCTCACTCCTCAACACTGGATTACACTATGACTGTCAACACATCACCTCACTCCTCAACACTGGATTACACTATGACTGTCAACACATCACCTCACTCCTCAACACTGATTACACTATGACTGTCCACACATCACCTCACTCCTCAACACTGGATTACACTATGACTCAACATCACCTCACTCTCAACACTGGATACACTATGACTGTCAACACATCACCTCACTCCTCAACACTGGATTACACTATGACTGTCCACACATCACCTCACTCCTCAATACTGGATTACACTATGACGTCAACAACATCACCTCACTCCTCAACACTGATTACACTATGACTGTCCAACACTATCACCTCACTCCTCAATACTGGATTACACTATGACTGTCCACACATCACCTCACTCCTCAACACTGGATACACTATGACTGTCAACACATCACCTCACTCCTCAATACGGATTACCACTATGACTGTCAACACATCACCTCACTCCTCAACACTGGCATTACAACTATACTGTCAACACATCACCTCCACCCTCAATACTGATTTACACTATGACTGTCAACACATCACCTCACTCCTCAACACGATTACACTATGACGTCAAACACATCACCACTTCCTCAAAACTGGATTTCACTATGACTGTCAACACATCACCTCACCCTCAACAACTGATCACTATGACTTCAACACACACCCACTCCTCAACACTGATTACACTAGACTGTCAACACATCACCTTACTCCTCAACACTGGATACACTATGACTGTCAACACATCACCTCACTCCTCAACACTGGGATTACACTATTGACTGTCAACACATCACCTCACTCCTCAACACTGTATACACTATGACTGTCAACACATCACCTCACTCCTCAAAACTGGATTACCCTATGACTGTCAACACATCACCTCACTCCTCAACACTGGATTACACTATGACTGTCAACACATCACCTCACTCCTCAATACACTGGATTACACTATGACTGTCAACACATCACCTCACTCCTCAACACTGGATTACATTATGACTGTCCACACGTCACCACGTTCAGTACATGTAAAACACTGTCACTTCAGAAGACATAATCACAGTCATACTATTTGTGTTGTTTCAAGCTGTTTATTTCTGTTTATTTGTGTACCCTTTTCTGGAGAACAGCATGCTAGATGAACAGACAGGAAGTGAGGAGTGCTACAAGTCATAGTAGTTTTAGCAGAGAGATTGGCTGTGTTATTATCTATGCATAGTCCCTTTAATAACTCTACATGTACATATTACCTCAATTACCTTGACTAACCGGTGCCCCCGCACATTGACTCTGTACCGGTACCCCCTGTATATAGCCTCGCTATTGTTATTTTTTATTATTTGTTACTTTTATTCCGTACTTTTTATTAGGTATTTTTCTTAAAACTGCATTGTTGGTTAAGGGCTTGTAAGTAAGCATTTCACAGTAAGGTCTACAACTGTTGTATTCAACGCATGTGACAAATAAATTTGATTTTGTTTGAATAAAACACACCCTTCCTGCCAAGGATTTCTTCAAGTAAGGGAGGATGGATGCGTATTTAGAGTATTCAAGCAGGGCCCTAGATCAATGGAAAGTTCCTGACAAGCTGATCCAGCTACCGTGCTATAGGAGACCCATCCGAGGAGGGGCCTTGGACATTGGGCAGCATGCTCTCCTCTTTCCCTAAACCCCTTTTCCCCTTCCTGCCCCCTCCTCTGCAGTGAACCCAATGTGCTAGATGAGTCTCAAGGACTGGAAGAGGGTAACCTGTCTAGGTACAGTGWCACGTCACAGCCCCCCTGTGTGTTGCGTCTCTCTGCGTCTCTCTGTGTGCAGTTTGGGGGAGGCTCGGCCAGTCGGACGGCCTCCTCTGACTTCTTCGTTTTCCTCACTCATTATCTCATCCAATCAAAACCGCCGTTGGTCTATCACCCTTCCTCTTCGTATAGGTCTAATGTAACGTAGTCTCTTGTTCCCCCTCGTAGCTACCACACTGATCCACCCACCCATCTCAAGTCATCCGCTGTTGCCTCTTTAACCCTTTAAGTCCCTGGGCGGTGTGAGGAYGCTGGGGAGCCAGTGGTAATGTGTCTCAGCAAGCTCAGTCCATCGGTGCCATCATGGTCTTCATACTGTTTCAGGCTTTTCACTGTTCAAATTGGACGTCCTCTCCAGGATACCAATCTGTGGGGCATGGGGTACTGGAGTGGCAATCGATCAATGAAATGATTGCATTTATCTTATCAAGAAGTCTAACGTTACCAGATAGGTTCATGTACTGGTACATGTACTAGTTCAGTGCACTGGTAATATGGTACGAGCTGTCTACATAAGAACACAGATCACTCCAGACCTCATAACCCCCTTTGTGTTTTGGTGTATTCTTGTGCTGTGATTGGGTGTCCTTGATTGGTGGGTGTGTCGGTGTGGTGTGCAGTGGAGTGATTGGGGAGAGATGGGAAGAATGGAAGGAGCAGTGGACAGACACACGTCCTCTTGACTCTCCTATATGTCTCAGTGAAAGAGAGAGTTCATTAGGAGAAGCACTACCTCTGTGTTGTACTGATTGGTTTTGTCTGTCTGTCTCTGCATGTCTATCTGTCTGTCTCTGTCTGTCTCTGTGTCTCTGCATGTCTGTCTGTCTCGCTGTCTCTGCATGTCTGTCTGTCTGTCTCTGTGTCTCTCTGTCTGTCTCTCTGTCTGTCTGTCTGGTTGGGTTGTGTAGGGTGGCCAGTGTGCAGAGTGAACCAGGACAGCAGAACCTCTTGAACCAACCTCCGCTGGGACGCAATAGAGGACTGAGACAGGTGAGAGTAGTCTTAAAGGTGGAACTTAGAATTTTTAAATAAATAGCTCCTTTTAAGTTTATTGAGAAAATATTTGTTTTTTAAATGCATTGTTCTCAATTATTGAATTGGAATTTCAGTTTACTACCCGAATTGACTGACTTCAATTAACSCTGGTTTATACGKTTTTTCCAWKWGGTGTGTGTGGCGGGGTGTGGCTGAAGCAATGAGTGACGTATTTAAAGGGCAGCAGTGCATTTTGAACACACAACCCCTCCCCGTTTCCCGGGTCGTTCAGTACAGCACCGTTTCCCTTTCATTGAATGTTCCACTACATTTTTTGCATACTGAACGCAGCCCTGGTCTTGTCACATGGTCAGGGAAAACGATGTCCCTAATTGTGGATAATGATGAAGAGGCTATCCTCATTGACATTCACAGTGGAAATGATATGTGGATTGGGTTAATTGATATTTCAATGCAGTTGCGACGCCCCCTGCTGTCTCTTCCGAAGAGTGAGGCGCGAGGACCAGGTCGCTCTGGAGCCCGACTCTCCACCACCCGCAGGAGCATCCAGCCCAAGAACAGACCTCTGGGTAACTGTGTGTGTGTCTGTTGTGTGTGTGTCTGTTGTGTGTGTGTGTGTCTGTTGTGTGAGAGAGATTGTGTAACTATAGCAACCTTGCCCTACACTTCAGATCAAGCACACTGCAGTTCACATTCAGACCTTGTGATATTAACTATTAATASTCAGTATTTGCTCATGAACGTATCTCTGATAATCTGACTCCTCCAATTGTGTTGACTTGAACTGACATGTACCGATCCTCCTCATTCACAACCGTTGTCTCTGTTCCAATGTGTCTTTATCCCCTGTCACCTCCGACCCCAATAACTGACTCTGTTCATTCTGTGTTCTGTTTATGCCTTTGTTTCGATTCGAAATAAAGAAACTTTATTGGACTGCGAAGGTGAGACACCTATACTCCCCCCTCTCCTCTTGCAACGTAACAACGCCCTCTCTCTGAAACMTCTCACCTGATACGTTGCTCTGCATGTCTGTCTTGCATCCCCCCTCGCTCCCGCTCCCGCCCCCTCCACTCCTCTCCCTCGCCCCTGGTAGTGTGTCCGCTAGTCCCCRAGGTGGCGCTGTGATGGACTGTGTATGTGATGACTGTGATGTCTCCTCAGCAACCCACGGGTGGGACCAGAAAAGGGTGGTCACCTTCACGGAGGGCCAGCAGGCTCAGGGAAAGTCCCCCGACCCAGGTGGCGCCAATGCGCACCCAGAGGGCAGGAAGGCCAGCCCGGCCCCTCCAATCGCTCCCCCTGCTGCCCCTGGGGCCTCATCCTCAGCCACCGTCAAAGCTGACCTCCATAGCCCTGCCAAGAAACAGGTACGACTGGGGGAGTAAGGATATTTTATRACATTGTTGATTCTCACAGGCTTCTGTAGTTTGTATCATGTTTACTTGGTAAGAAGGTACGCAGAATGGCCATTTTGCATAGCCTGCATTTTGTACGTTCCTAGGGTGTAAATTAAAGTGATAATCCACCCCAGACATGAAACTCATGAAACTCCTCTCAATGTGGTGCTCTATAAGTGGGTAAAATAACTACTTGATTATTTAACTTCTATGTGGTTTGTCTGGGAAATGTTATTTTATGATGTTGTATCGCGTCATCACGATAAGGTTCTCGTCGCTGGAGATAAGGAATATCACATTTCAKAAMGTTTTTAAAACAACTAGCTGCACTCCATATCGCCAAATCAGCCAATAGATGGTATGGGGATACTTGAAACTAAATAGTGTAATAGTGTTCAACTCAGTTTCTTCTTCAACTACCATCATCGGGCAAATGCCGTTTCTCCTCTCCTCCTCGCCCTGGCCTGTAGTCTGTTTTCTTCGTGGTGAATAATGAAGGTAATAAGTGACAAGACACACGCCATTTGATCACGGTCACAACCATTAATTTCTATGTGAAGACTCATACCGCATTGAAGCAAATGAAGTTGGTTAGAGGCCCAGTACAGTCAAAAATGTGTTTATATCTATTCCACACTGAGGTTGGAATAATACTGTGAAAATGTGAAATGATGATAATGCCCTTTTAGTGTAAGAGCTGTTTGAAAGACCCTGAAATGTCTTCCTAGTTTCGGTGGGATGGAGTTTTGGCCTGCCTGGTTGACATCAATAAGAAAGAGTTCCAAACCTTGCCAATAATATCTAGTTTTCAGATGTCCCTCCCCACTCAGACCGCTCCCAGCGCGTCCTAGCAAATTCTTGCTATAGAGAATGTCTCTTTGCAAAGAAGCTATTTTTGTTACCTTTTGACCATTTTATTGAAAACATTCACAGCAAGGTTCTTCATTTTTTACCCAGAAAATGATTTGATATTGAGATAAAAACGGCTGCAATGGACCCCTAAGATGGCTTCTCATGGAGACAACATACTACAACAGGAAGTGATGTTGCTAGTTAACTCAGTGCTGCCACTTCTCATTGATTAACTCCAGTAGAAGGCCGAACAGGGTACTGCATGCTGCCATTAGCAACTCATATTCTCAGAACTTCTTCTGTGTGCGATTTTGAAATAATCGGTTAGAGCACATACATCTGGTATATTAGAAACAATTATTGGTACCATGACTGTCTTCTAAACAATTTTTTATTTACATGAAGATTGACCACGAAGATCGCAATTTTCCCATTCATTATAATGGGGGATCCTGTTTTCTKCTAACAGTGCCTGCAGTACTGCGGTCGGCCTTGAACCTCCGTGGCTTCAATGAGAGGGGGCATTTGTTCTGCCCTGGTGGGAAAGCATGGGAAAGGGCCGTAGCCATAGCAATTTAAGACCCTCCACTCCTCGAGGTAGACAATCTGCAGGTGAAACCAAATAAATATAATGAATGGGTTAGACATGGTGASATTGTAGACTTTTTCAGCTAGCTAGCTACTTCACACGCTGACAATGACTTTGGTATTACTGTGTGTAGCTACGTTTGCTAGCTACSTAGCATAGACTGTAAAAAGCCCAGCGAGAGATCATTGCGTTATGGGTTTTGTAGTCGGCTCGAGGTGCAAGATTTCCACAACAATTTTCACATGTTGCTACCAACCTTATTAAAACGACAAAATTACACATTTATTCACTTAATGTTTTGCTCCCATATTAGTGTTATTTAACCCTGTAAATCATATTCATTTTTAGTTTTGAGAGGATTATTCATTTAAGTCATCACTCATTACAGAAGAGACAGAGTGAAGAATGGGAGAGATGGGAATGAATGTGAGTTCTCTATATTTAACAGAGCATGGACTAAGTAAGTCTTTGAAATATCACTCTTCTCCCACTTGTTTCCTGGTTCTAGTTATCGATGGAGAGCAAGGAGAAACGAGAACAGTGGGGCCTCCGCAGCAGCCTCTCTCCTCGGCCCTCCATCTCCCGCGCCTCCACCCCCACCCCACCCTCCTCCTGCTCTCCTCTCCCTCCTCCACCTCTCCCCATCTCTCGCACCTGTCTCCCCTCCCCCTCTGCCGATCCTGGGGATCCAACCCCCCCTCCCCCCACCCACCTCTTCCATCCTGTGCCGTCCTCCCATCAGACCCACCGAGAGCCCGAGGACGAGGACACGACTGCCCTGCTGGGGAGGAACGCAGACACCCTACTCCACATTTCAGAAGGACAATGGGGCACAGAGAACCCCTGCTCGCCCCCCTGCTCTCCCCCCGCGCTCGCCCGCCCTTGCCCCCCCCACTCCCACGCCCTGCCCCCCCGCCGCTCCCCCCTCCCCATCTCCCCAGTCGACCTGGACCTGGATGAGTCCCACGTCTGAGAAGCGTCCCTGTAACGTTTCAGTAACGTTTTGTTAACATTTCAGTAACAAAACTCGTAACGTAACGTTATAACTAGGGCCAGGAGTTTTTCCCTGACTGAACTTGCGTGACCGCACTAGGAAAAAGTCCTGGCCCTAGTTACAAGGCTCTAAACTACAGACGTAGGCTATAACTAGGGCCCGGAGTTTTGACCCTTTAGGTTATATCACATGGTCCTAGTTATGACCCTGGCAGGGTAGCTTCTCTGTGTCGGTCCCCTTCTATATCTTTGGAGTCTGTGTTTAGACATTGAGCTGCCTGATAACTCTGTATCCTTCTAGCCAACRGAGGTCAGAGGGCGCTTGAAAAATGAGGAACCTGTTGGAATACTCTAAAAATARAAATGCWTCCTCCCTTCCTTGATCTGATCTGACATAAAATGACTGGTGAAATCAGTGCAGTAGAATCCTTGCTCTCACCTATCCAATCACGTTAGATTAGTGATTACCTCAAGAAAAGAAGGGAGAAAAGATGCATCTTTAGAGTATTAGAACAGGGCCAAGGACCAATACCTGTTAGTGTTCTCTTGCCCACTCCCCTGCCCCTCTCTCCCCTTCTCTCTCTGCTCTCTTCTGTCCTGTTAGAGCACCAAGATGAAATCCATACTTCACTATGTCTACAGTACCAGTACATCCTCACCTCGGACATTTCAACCCATCTCATAACAAAGTATTCAAATCAAATGCAGAATCAACATGCCTTCTTCACACGTCAGGGTGGATTAATCCACGGTGTCCAACAGGTGATCAAGTGGGACTGTTACTGTTGCTAGGTAGATCACAAGAGAAGGGAGATGTTTCCAGCCATTGGCTGCTACAAACAGACATCCGTTTACCTATAGGTTGACCGTGTCACCTCTCAAGAACTGTTTACAGTGAAGCTGCTGAAGGGTAAACTGTTGACTAGAGAAATTAAATGTATATTAGCTATGATATTATATAATATTATGAAATGTATTATATTTAATCCTGAAGACTATTTTAAAGAAATATTTAATATATATAATTGTCAAAGTATTGCAGAGAGGCATAGTATGTTTGTCATTAGGATAATATATTAGTGGCCTCCCAGGTGGCACTGYGGTCTAGGGCACTGCATAGCAGTGCTTGAGGCATCAATACAGACCCGGGTTCGATCCCAGGCTGTGTCACAAMCGGCCGTGGGAGTCCCATAGGTGGGCGCACAATTGGCCCAGCGTTGTCTGGGTTAGGGGAGGGTTTGGCCGGGGAGGCTTTACTTGGCTCATGGAGTTCTAGTGACAACCAGTTTTGGCCCAGTGGATAGATGTTGTTTTATGTGTAACCAAATCCATGTTTCGTTTTGAATAGCCCCAAAAGTAATACGGCCCTTCTGTTGTTTCTCTGAAAGCATAAAGAATAGGTAACTGCTTATGGGCACCGAAGTATTATTAGTACGTCCCAGTAATGTCATGGAGTTTACAATGCTGCTTTTTATTGTTGTGTTTTCAATGTCTTGAAGAAAGGTTTCTAGTACTCAAAACATTATGCCAACAAGATCCCTGATTCTGAGTTGTAGCAGTTAGGATACCTCCTTGTTCAACTTATGCCTTAAACTAGAGAACTGGGAGGACCCMTCCAGCTCCTTGATAATGGTCTGTTCCCTGACTGAGGTCCCCTTATGTGCCATGGGGCTTGGTAGAGTCCAAACCTGAGATGGGTGTGCTGCAGTCTACTATCTTCTGGTTAATGTTGGTTTTGCACCAGATCAGTGAAAAGAGGATGTAGTTATGAACTAAACTGTGTAAAAACATTAGGAACAACTTCCTAATATTGAGTTGCATCTCCTTTTCCCCTCAAAACAGCTTCAATTCGTCGAGTCATGGACTCTGAAAGTTGTGGAAAGCGTTCCACACAGGGATGCTGGCCCATGTTGACTCCAATCCTTCCCACAGTTGTATCAAGTTGGCTGGATGTCCTTTGGGTGGTGGACCATTCTTGATACACACGGGAAACTGTTGAGCGTGAAAAACCCAGAAACGTTGCAGTTCTTGACACAAACCGGTACGCCTGGCWCTTACTACCATATCCCCTTGAAAGGCACTTAAATCATTAGTCTTGCCCATTTACCCTCTGAATGGCACACATACACAAGCCATGTCTCAATTGTCTCAAGGATTAAAAATAATTCTTTAACCTGTCTCCTCCCCTTCATCTACACTGACTGAAGTGGATTTATGAGGGATCATAGCTTTCACCTGGATTCACCTGGTCAGTCTATGTCATGGACAGAGCAGGTGTTCCTAATGGTTTGTACACTCAGTTATATGTGAAAGGAAGAACTGGGCTTTTCCTGAATATCTTCTACCATTTCCTCCTGTTTGACKGCATCAGTGCAGAAGCGTTAGTAGTGATATAAATAGGTGCCATAATGCACATATGACCATTGCACTGTGAGTCGGTCTCATAGCTGTGTCTGCTTCTGTGTGTGATCTAAATGTACTGCTGTGTAGTTCCCACAGAGGAGGCTGGTTATCAGATCTATAGTGCCCATATCGTTAGAGGGGTTATCAGATCTATAGTGCCCATATCGTTAGAGGGGATTCTATTTCAATGATAGTATCACTATAGTTCATTCTAGAACCCACGGGGATAGTACAAAAGTCTATTATACTGTATAAGCCAATTATACTGTAGGTGACATATTCGGGTGTCCCTGTGGACGTGTGTTGTCTTGTCAGTGCTAACGGTCAGTGTCTGTCCGTGTGTGTAGTGCCAATGCTCTCTGCTGCTGAGCTGTCCTTGTGCAGATGCTTTCTGGGAGGTTGGCATGGAGACTTATTCATCAAACTTGCCATACATTCCAAAGTCATCTGCATTCTGCAGTTTGTCCCATGTAATGCAGTGTTGAAGTGCTCCACTTCAAACTGGAACTGTTTTGGATGAGAGATCTATTTAGGATTGCAAAATGTCTGTCACTTTTCCAAAATAACCAGCTTTTCCAGAAATCTTGGTTGGAGGATTCCGGCTTGCTGATTCCTTGACTCTTCCAACTAGTATATCAGGAGTTTGAGGAAAGTTACAGAATTTGGAGACCCTAGTTCTATTGCATTGTCAATTGCAATTTGTAGTACCGGTAACACACTGTATTGCTTTAAACATAATCAGAAAATGATCTTTTTAGATGATTGCCAACTCATAGCTAACAGCGTAACATTCTGTGGCCAATTTGTTAATTGATGATGTTCGTCGCAATGAAATATGTTTCTAGTTTGTTTAGTTCTATTTCTTACATGTTATAGAGGATAGCTGGATCTGTGTTGTTCTGGCTCTGGGAATAACCTTTCCATAAACTAGGAAGTTTTAAAACTAGGAAGTTTACCTCAAAGTCCTATCCACATGCTAGGGGCGGCAGGTAGCCTAGTGGTTAGAGCGTTGGACAAGTAACTGAAAGGTTGCAAGATCGAATCCCYGAGCTGACAAGGTAAAAATCTGTCRTTCTGCCCCTGAACAAGGCAGTTAACCAACTGTTCCTAGGCCRTCATTGAAAATAGGAATTTGTTCTTAACTGACTTGCCTAGTTAAATAAAGATAAAATGCTGTATGGTGGAGCTGTGAGATATTCAGAATTGTGTGTCTGTCAAATGCAGAGGTCCCCAGGGGTGATTAGCAGTGGAGGCTGGTGGAAGGAGCTATAGGAAGACAGGCTCATTGTAATGGCTGGAATGGAACCATGTTTGACTCCGTTCCAGCCATTACAATGAGCCTGTCCTCCTATAGCTCCTCCCACCAGACTCCTCAGGTGGAAGTGACACATTATGGCCGAGATACATATATTATTTTGATATTTTATTTCTCCAAATATATATTAACATCAACATTTGTTCACGTGAAGATTAGCCTCATATTCAATCATTGTTCCATCAACATATATTTTTTCCTCTGTGTGACTCTGAAATATATCGTATTATATACTTAAGATATTTATTTCAAATGATTGTCTTGTCCTGTGTTCTCAATCTATTCTAAAATATAGCTATATCAAAGTATTTATGAAACATTTAAAGAATAAATGGATATTGTTGTATACAATGTTATTTATTTTCCGTCCCTAGTTTTTTCCTTCTCTTGTAATATCTTGAACTAACTGTCAACTAAATGTAAGTTTAGAGGGCATTTACTGTAGTTCAGATAAAACTACCACACAATCACCCACAGATGGGAGTAGAAAGGATACTGAGACAATTTCCTGTTTGGAGTTGATTAAAGGAAGGGCTCTCTTTGGTTAAAGACTTCAACAGTGCCGGTCAGAGGTCAGAAGCTGGAGAAGGTAAGCTCATATACAGTCAGTGAACTAAGCAGACCAGACCCAGCTGCTAATGCATTGGTGCCTATGGGAGAGCCACYCCTTAAGCAGACTGGAACTGTGACCATTTTTTCCACCATATTTGATAAGCTTCCTGCGTTGAGGTACACAGACCATAGCTGTCCACTAACTCAACTCTTACTCACGTCTTCTTCAAACACTATCAGGTTATACTGTATATACTGTAGACCCTAGAGGGCTCTTCAACTCTGGTCCTGGAGGTCCCAAACACTTGTTTTTGTTTCTACCTGGTAATGAATTACACTCACCTGGTTAGGGGCGGACTGGGACCAGACATTGTCTCTGACATTTGTAACACCATTTCTTCCTCGATACCACCACACCGACACTCTTTTTTTCCTTGRTGCCCCCATTATTAACCAAATAATGATCATTTTGCGAGAAAGAAAAAAAAGTTAGACAGGCTCACTGGGCTAAAAATGGACCAACCCATATGGTATTTGTCTGAAATGCCAGATGGCCAGTCCGCTCCTGCAACTGATGTCCCAGGTCTGAAACAGTCCCTGATTAGAAGGAAATTATGAAAACCAGAAGTGTTTCGGCCCTCCAGGACCAGAGTTGAACAGCCCAGGGCCCTAAACAAAGAGTTGACCAGCCCAGGGCCCTAAACAAAGAGTTGAACAGCCCAGGGCCCTAAACAAAGAGTTGAACAGCCCAGGGCCCTAAACAAAGAGTTGAACAGCCAGGGCTAAACAAAGAGTTGAACAGCCAGGTAAACAGAGTTGAACAGCCCAGGGCCCATAAACAAAGAGTGAACAGCCCAGGGCCCTAACAAAGGAACAGCTCTAAACAAAAGTGAAACAGGCCAGGCGCCTAATCAAAGGAATTGAACAGCCCAAGGGCCCTAAACAAACGAGTTGACTGAAGGGCCTCAGAGGAACGGCCAGGGCTCACAAAGTGCAAGCCAGATGGTCCAAGATACAGCCAGGCAGCCTAACATAAGAGGAACATGCCAAGAGGCCTGAATCAAAGTGACAGCCAGGCCTAAACAAAGAGGTGAAAGCCCAGGCCTAAAGAGTTGAAACGCCAGGGCCTAAACAGAGGACCCAGCTAACAGAAGAGGTTGAACAGCCCAGCGCTCTCAAACAATAGAGTGAAAAGCGGCCTAAATCAAAGATTACACCCCAGGGCCCTAACAAAGAGGTGAACAGCCCAGGGCCTAACAAAAGTGTGAACGCCAGGGTCCCTAAACATAAGAGTTGAACAAGCCGTCAGGGGCCCTAACAAGGCGAGTAAGGTGCTGCTTTTCAGTAGGCTTAGGCTAACTGGTTCATAACATATGCCTCAGAGTGGGTTTATGCGGTCATCGATACGGCTGAAGCTATCGTGAGTTCTGGTTAATTACATATTACACTTCTAGTCTATAATCATGGAAATCGTACGTCATGTTGGGTACCTTACAAGATCAGACCCTTCTACATACTACCGTCATATGGGATAGTTAAGTCGTAATCGTAGTAACTGTCTAATATCGTATAGTGGGTTTACCTCAACCTGCTGTCTCCTTATACCATCATAGTGGGTTTACCTCAACCTGCTGTCTACATTACATTCATGTGGTTTCACCTCAACTGCTGTCTCCTTTATCCCATCATAGTGGGTTTACCTCAACCTGCTGTCTACATATACCATCATAGTGGGTCAGCCTCAACCGGCTGTCTCCTATTACATCTAGTGGGTTTACTCAACGCTGTCACATATACTCAAGTGGGTTTCCTCAACCTGCTGTCTACATATACCATCATAGTGGGTTACCGCTCAACCTGCTGTCTCCATATACCATTAGTGGTTACCTCAACCTGCTGTCTACATAATACCATCATAGTGGGTCAGCCTCAACCTGCTGGCTCCTTATACCATCATATGGGTTTTACCTAACCTGCTGTCTCATACATCAATGTGGTCAGCCTCACTGCTGTCCTTTATCATATAGTGGGTTTACCCTCAACCTGCCTGTCTTCATTTACATCATAGTGGTTTACCTCAACCTGCTGTCTCCATACCATCATAGTGGGTCCTCAACCTGCTGTCTTTATACCATCATAGTGGGTTTTACCTCAACTGCTGTCTTCATTTTACCATCATAGTGGGTTTCCTCAACCTGCTGTCTCCTTATCCATCATAGTGGGTTTACTCAACCTGCTGTCTTCATATCCATCATAGTGGGTTTACCCTCAACCTTGCTGTCTCCATATACATCACTAGTGGTCAGCCTCAACCTGCTGTCTCCTTATACATCATAGTGGGTTTACGTCAACCTGCTGTCTTATTTACCATCATAGTGGGTTACCTCAACCTGCTGTCTACATATACCATCATAGTGGGTTTACTCAACCTGCTGTCTCACTATACCTCAAACATCATACTGGGCCAACATAAAATGTGTGGTAGCCTGAGGAACCGTAAGCTGTAGGAATATGGTAGAAGACAATATTTTTATTAAAACCATAAGCTGAAATACAATGCAGTATAAATGTTCTCAGTTCAACTTGGATAAGAATGTACATGAATGATGATCAAATCTGACCTTAAATCACATTATTATGCGAGTCACAATGTAGAATAGATGTTTTCTTTGAGAAACTATGATTAAATTAGTGAGTTAATACTTTGGCTTCAACCAACAAACCCAGGTTGTGTTCACTGTTATATATTACATAGATGGACACGTCAAAGTATATAATATTCTTATATACATGTACCTTGACATTTTCTGAAATAATATCTTATTCAATATTCACATACCGACATTATGATATCATGTGCTTTAAGCAGAGAAAAGGCAGAAGTCCTTTGACAGTTGATTCAGTTTCTTTTCCAGTTCAGTTCAGAGGTAAACCAAGGTAACAGCAGCATCCTGATAACTGACGTCATGCTGCTTGCTTAGCGAGTACCGCTTCCTCCTGATCGGCTTCACACGGATGCTCCAACCAGGACATCTGCTTCGCTAGCACAGGTGACGCCGTCCCGAAAGCCGTCTTACCAGTCGGCGCCATTGAAGCATTGACAATCGGCTGCACAAGTGGTGACACTTCAGGCTGAGGAGTAAGTTTCCCATATCCCCCACGTGCTACACTCTCACCATACAACCTTTATCCCCACGTGCTACACTCTCACATACAACCTTTTCTCCCACGTGCTACACTCTCACCATACAACCTTTCTCCCACGTGCTACACTCTCACCATACAACCTTTCTCCCACGTGTGCTACACTCTCACATAACCTTTCTCCCCCACGTGCTACCTCTCACCATAACAACCTTTATCCCCACGTGCTACACTCTCACCATACAACCTTAATCTGCTGATACTACACAGTTCTCTAATAAACACCTTAATCTGCTGATACTACAACACGTTCTCTTAATAAACAAACCTTTATCCCTGCTGATACCTATTACACAGTTCTCTTAATAAACAACCTTTATCCTGCTGGATAACTACATGACATGAAATAACAAAATTACTAACACCCGTTCCTCTTGTTAAATAAATCACCTCTTTAAATTTTCTGCTGATTACTGTTATATATAATAATAATTAGAAATTAATAACAAGCTATCACATAAAAATAATACAAACACGTTCTCTATTGTTTAATAAACACCTTATTGTCATGGTTCCTGATGCTTGATGACTTAAATATCACGTTCTCTAATTTTAAAATTGAAATAATGACAAACCATTATATCTCTATGAATATACACAACAAACATAAACGTTCTCTTTATAACTCAAGACTTAATTTTTTGTTACTGTCGCTGATACTAAAATAAACATGTAGATGACGTTCCTCCTCCTTAATAAATTAAACTTCTATATTATATCATCAGTCTGATCCTGATACTACACACGTTCTCTTAATAAAACAACTTCTATCTCTGCTGATATCTACACACGTTCTCTTATAACAAATCATTTGATACTAACATTTTTATATCCCTTAATGCTTCTCTGATTACTACACACGTTCTCTTAATAAACAACCTTAATCCTGCTGATTTACACACGTTCTCTTAATAACAACCTATTATCCTGCTGATACTAACAAGTCGTTCTTAATAAACAACCATTATCCTGCATATATTACACACACGTTCTCTTATAAACAACACCTTTAATCTCTGCTGATACTACACACGTTTCTTTAATAAACAACCTTTATCCTGCTTGAATACTACGGTTCTCTTAATAAACAACCTTTATCCTGCTGATACTACACACGTTCTCTTAATAAATCAACACAAGGGGATATGTTTGTGCCTTATATCTCATTATAAAATATAGTCCCGGACTGCATCTCATGTCTTGAAAGGCTTCCTTACCTCCCCACTTTATCTGGAGCGCAGCCAGTAGTGGACTGAGTATTGAGACGCAGCCRTGTAACTTTATGCCAGCTGGGGCTTGTTGCCGTGACAACATTGGTTCTGTTTCCATGTGAAGGTCAAAAGGTGAAGTTGTTGTGCACGCGTACCATAGACGTCGTCGCTGACCCACGGCCCGACCCCCTTACATCTTGTGGAAACATTCCTTAGCATTGGTCCACACTTGAATGCCCTATACAGAGAGGAGAACATAAAACACAGAAATTGAACTAGGTCCTAACAACATTGGCCTTTGACTTTATAACAAGCGGGTTGTGTTCAGTAGGGCACACCGTTGCAACGCGTTTTGAAACAAAAGTCTCTCATTGGACAAGTCCAGGTAGTCCTTCTCTCTTTCAGTCCGTGTTCTTCAGTTTGGTGCCTAATGAACACAACTCTGAGAGTGGTATTTAAAGCAACACGAAAATTACAGTTTCTTATTGGACAAGTCCAGGTAGTCCCTCTGTCTTTGAGTCAGTTTTTGTCCGTTTGGTGCCCAATGAAAATAACCCTCATAGATACTAAGAGCATTTCCAGACTTCCACCTGAGTGTGACACACCTTCTTACACATGCTGATCTGCATGACGGCGTAGCCAATCAGAGCCTCCCTCAGATCCCTGTCCTTCTGCTCCTTGAAGCGCTGCATGTCCACCCACGCACCCTTCACGTACTCCCTACACACACACACACACACACACACACACACACACACTATATTACATACTTTATCAATGAGTTGTTTTCAGCATGTGGTCTATCCATCTATCTATCTAGGTATTTCTGCATGGTTTAACATGAGGGACTCACTCGCACTCCACTGTTTTCTCTGTGACGGTCTCRTCTCCCTGGACGATCTGCTCCTCTAGTAGGCTGAGTTTAGCCTCCCTCTGCTCTGGTGTCTCCTGACCAAACAGCTTGTTGGTCATTCCTTTGAAGGAGAACGTCCGTACCATCTGAGGACGGACAGACAGAGAATGGAGGGGCATTACTAGCCTGGTGGTCTAATTCAAGAAGTACACTGAAATGCCAGATTCTCTCCTATGCTTTTCAATTAGGAAAATTTGGAATTGGAATTTGACTTATTTTCTGAATTGAAATGGAATTGACCCCATGCCTGCTGTTGGTCCAGTCTGTTGATGCTTTGGCCTCTCTGTGTTTGTTGTCATGACAAACGAGCCTGGACTACAGTAGAGCCTGGGACTACAGTAGAGCCTGGGACTACAGTAGAGCCTGGGACTACAGTAGAGCCTGGGACTACAGTAGAGCTGGGACTCAGTAGTCTGGGACTACAGTAGAGTCTGGGACTACAGTAGAGTCTGGGACTACAAGTAGAGTCTGGGACATGTCCTTATATAGAGGGGTTTGAAGAAGACATGAAGTCAAAGAGGGACCAGGCTAGGTTACTTATGTCCTTATACAGTGGGGCAAAAAAGTATTTAGTCAGCCACCAATTGTGCAAGTTCTCCCACTTAAAAAGATGAGAGAGGCCTGTAATTTTCATCATAGGTACACTTCAACTATGACAGACAAAATGAGAAAAAAAATCCAGAAAATCACATTGTAGGATTTTTAATGAATTTATTTGCAAATTATGGTGGAAAATAAGTATTTGGTCAATAACAAAAGTTTATCTCAATACTTTGTTATTACCCTTTGTTTGGAATGACAGAGGTCAAACGTTTTCTGTAAGTCTTCACAAGGTTTTCACACACTTGCTGGTATTTTGGCCATTCCTCCATGCAGATCTCCTCTAGAGCAGTGATGTTTTGGGGCTGTTGCTGGGCAACACGGACTTTCAACTCCTCCAAAGATTTTCTATGGGTTGAGATCTGGAGACTGGCTAGGCACTCCAGGACCTTGAAATGCTTCTTACGAAGCCACTCCTTCGTTGCCCGGCGGTATGTTTGGGATCATTGTCATGCTGAAAGACCCAGCCACGTTTCATCTTCAATGCCCTTGCTGATGGAAGGAGGTTTTCACTCAAAATCCACGATACATGGCCCCATTCATTCTGTCCTTTACACGGATCAGTCGTCCTGGTCCCTTTGCAGGAAAAACGCCCCAAAGCATGATGTTTCCACCCCCATGCTTCACAGTAGGGATGGGTTCTTTGGATGCAACTCAGCATTCTTTGTCCTCCAAACACGACGAGTTGAGTTTTTACCAAAAAGTTATATTTTGGTTTCATCTGACCATATGACATTCTCCCAATCTTCTTCTGGATCATCCAAATGCTCTCTAGCAAACTTCAGACGGGCCTGGACATGTACTGGCTTAAGCAGGGGGACACGTCTGGCACTGCAGGATTTGAGTCCCTGGCGGCGTAGTGCGTTACTGATGGTAGGCTTTGTTACTTTGGGCCAGCTCTCTGCAGGTCATTCACTAGGTCCCCCCGTGTGGTTCTGGGATTTTTGCTCACCATTCTTGTGATTTTGACCCCACGGGGTGGGATCTTGCGTGGAGCCCCAGATCGAGGGAGATTATCAGTGGTCTTGTATGTCTTCCATTTCCTAATAATTGCTCCCACAGTTGATTTCTTCAAACCAAGCTGCTTACCTATTGCAGATTCAGTCTTCCCCAGCCTGGTGCAGGTCTACAATTTTGTTTCTGGTGTCCTTTGACAGCTCTTTGGTCTTGGCCATAGTGGAGTTTGGAGAGTGACTGTTTGAGGTTGTGGACAGGTGTCTTTTATACTGATAACAAGTTCAAACAGGTGCCATAATACAGGTAACGAGTGGAGGAGCCTCTTAAAGAAGAATTACAGGTCTGTGAGAGCCAGAAATCTTGCTTGTTTGTAGGTGACCAAATACTTATTTTCCACCATAATTTGCAAATAAATTCATAAAAAATCCTACAATGTGATTGTCTGTCATAGTTGAAGTGTACCTATGATGAAAATTACAGGCCTCTCTCATCTTTTTAAGTGGGAGAACTTGCACAATGGTGGCTGACTAAATACTTTTTTGCCCCACTGTATAGGAGGGTTTGAAAAATACATGTAGTCAAAGATTCTGAGATGACTTGACAAACAAGACCTCTTGGGCCTTGCCAATGCTCTTATACTCCTATACTGTACCAATATTGGAAAGACAAGAGCTTGCCTCTTACAAGAGATCACCATCTCAGTTGGAGTCCCCTAGTTTTCCTATAACAGGATACAGTAGATAAACTAGACTTCGCCTAAACCTACGGCTTTCTTCATTGCCCCTGAGGGTATCGATAAAGTTGTATTGAATTGAATACCCCAGTGGCCAGCTCCTCCCGTTGCTGCTTCTTGGAGATGAGGTCTGAGGAGGCCGTCTCCAGCTCATACTGGGTCAGCTCGTGTTTCCTACACACAGCCCTGTAGGAAAACAGACAGCAGCAGCTTTACAGGAGGCCCATACAATGTCACAAAACCATAGAGCATTACTTCCTGGGACACAAGTTGGCCCGTTTAGAGGAGATATTTTTACACTGTCAGAACCTTCTACTTGGTGCATTACCCTCTTACCTGATAAGGGGACAGGGTTCTGGAATCCCTTCACAAAATATGATTCATTGGTTGGATTGAATTTCATTGATTGATTAGCCATAATGTGCAATAGGACCAACCTTAAGGCTGCGCAAGAAAAGGTATTCCTTCAGTTGGTCTGCGTAGCGCTCCTCTTCCTCCAAGATATCATCTACTGAGGCAGCATAGCTGTGGGACAAATGACAGATTGATTGATTTTATTAGCCAGTTAAAACAATATATATCTTATTTCATTGTAGTCCTAAATTGCTTGATGTGTGCACTCTGCATTAGAATACCAGGCTGATTTTATTTGCCAGTTAAAAATATATGAATTATTTCCATTGTGTTCCCTAATTTCCATTGTGGTTCCTAAATTGCAGGTTGTGTGCAAATCTACATTAGAATAGCAGGCTCAGCACAGGTTAGATAAAACAGCTGTTGGCAGATGGAGAGTACTCACGCATCCATATGGTGTCCAGCACTCTGTAGACACATCTCCCATCTCTTCTCTAAGGCACTCCACTCACTGTCACAACAAACAGTCAGATCAGTTTAGACCGTCTCCCATCTCCTTCTCTAAGGCACTCCACTCACTGTCACACAAAACAGTCAGATCAGTTAGACTGTCTCCCATCTCCTTCTCTAAGGCACTCCACTCACTGTCACACAAACAGTCAGACCGTCTCCCATCTCCCTTCTCTAAGGCACTCCCACTCACTGCCACACAAAGTCAGATCACGTAGACCGTCTCCCATCTCCTTCTCTAAGCACTCCACTCACTGCACACAAACAGTCAGATCAGTTAGACTGTCTCCCATCTCCTTCTCTAAGGCACTCCACTCACTGACACACACAAACAGTCAGATCAGTCAGACCATCTCCCATCTCCTTCTCTAAGGCACCTCTACTCACTGACACACAAACAGTCAGATCAGTCAGACCATCTCCCATCTCCTTCTCTAAGGCACTCCACTCACTGACACACAAAGTCAGATAATCCCACAACAATATCATATCAGTCTTTCTTCATATCCAAATACAACATGTTTTATTGTTAGGGTTAAGTTGCCTTGCTCAAGGGCACATCGACAGATTGTTCACCTACTCGGCTCAGTTGCTGGCCCAACACTCATTAACCACTGGCTCCCTGCTGACTAGTACTCCTTACCTGAAACACTCTTAACCACTGGCTCCCTGCTGACTAGTACTCTTACCTGAACACTCTTAACACTGGCTCCCTGCTGACTAGTACTCTTACCTGAACACTCTTAACCACTGGCTCCCTGCTGACTAGTACTCTTACCTAACACTCTTAACCATGGCGCCCTGCTGGACTAAGTATCTTACCTGAACACTCTCCGTAGTTCCATGGACTTTGTAAACGCCGTAGAGCCTGTCCTGCTACTCTCTGGAGAATGAAACGTGACTGTGTTAAATGTTTAAACAAGAGGAGATGTTGTTCCAACGATATAACTTCAGACTAATGAGAGGAGCAGAGTGACTGTGGATCTAAAGCATCTGAATAAATGGTATATTATATGACTTACTGCTCTGACTCTGAGCAGCTGGGAGGTGAGAGCCTGGAGCTCATCGCTGTAGGTGTTTCATCTCTGTGAACCGCCTAGATAGAGGAAGACAAATGGCAACCTTAACATTACCTTTACAACAACTTCAAATGTACACGACTTCAAATGTAACCGACTTCACAAATGTTACAACGACTTTACCCGACTTCCACACAAATGAAACTTATACATACACTTAACACCATTTCTTCTTTACACAAATTACAACTTTACTCGAATTCAACTTAACACTGCTTCAAATTAACACGACTAACTTTACACCTCTTTTAACTAACTCAACTTTAAGTAAAAGTGGAAGTAATGTAATACATGTATAATGCCACTAGGTTGTCTTTGACTCAATCTCTTGTTTTATTAAAACTGGGAAAGACTTGATTTCACTTGTCAGGGCTTCTGTGCTACCACTGAAAGTTTGACCACTCACGAGCTTTTAATCCTGGAGTCTGCCTAGAAAAAAGCACCACAGAATTTACGTTAGAATGCAATTATAAACCAAACACAACCAATGGTGTACCACTGATGGATGTACCACTGGGTGGATCAAAATAGATTCAATACGATTTTTTCTTTTTTTTTCTTAGGATCCCCATTAGCGGTTGCTCATCCAGCAGCTACTCTTCCTGGGGTCCACACAGAACATGATGTAATACAGAAACTCAAATAGACGGGAACAGCTCAAGGACACAACTCCTTTTAATAAGATAGGTAGTAACTGAGTAAAGATCATATAGGGGTAAAAGATAGAACATCTCACGAAGTAAAAAAATGCCTCTGAAGGTACCTTGGCTTGGAACCCTGTCTCCATACACCACCTCCTCTCCACACTGTGTTCCTGCGGGAGAGGGAGGAGGAAATGAAAAGTTTTAAAAGTAGAGTACAAATAAATAAATACAAATGTATGTTGAATCCTTCTCCAAAACATTCCAATACAACGTCAACGTGATGGAGTGAGCTGATAGGCTATCGTACCTCAGTCAGGAAGTGGTTATGGATTTTGTCATTTGTTGACAGAAACCGAATGGGAAGGCCACGCGAAAGTCAGGAAGTTCTCCAGACCAATCCTGCGCCTCTCTACAAAGTCTGGGTCCATGCTTGTCTGCAGACAGCTTGTGCCCAAACCAAACTCTGCTGTAGAAATCAGACAAGGGTTATTACCACAAGATATAGTATATATATATCTATAATGTGTTCTATCTATACATTCTGTGGGTATTAAGGCCCAACACTGCAGTCAGTGTGGTGCTTGGGACTACTAGGTAATAGGATGTGGCCATCAGCGTTTGCAATTTAGCTCACCCTCTTCTCTGGCAAAGGACTACTAGGTATAGATGTGGCCATCAGGTTTGAATTAGCTCACCCTCTTCTCTGGCAAGCGAACTACTAGGTATAGATGTGGCCATCAGGTTTGAATTTAGCTCACCCTCTTCTCTGCGAGCAAAGGCACTACTAGGTATAGATGGTGGCCATCAGGTTGAACTTAGCTCACCCTCTTCTCTGGCAAAGGACTACTAAGGTATAGATGTGGCCATCAAGGGTTTGAATTTATGCTCACCCTCTTCTCTGGCAAAGGACTACTAGGTATAGATGTGGCCAATCAGGTTTGAATTTAGCTCACCCTCTTCTCTGCAAATGGACTACTAGGTATAGATGTGGCCATCAGGTTTGGAATTTGCTCACCCTCTTCTCTGGCAAAGGCTACTACTAGGTATAGATGTGGCCATCAGTTTGAATTTAGCTCACCCTCTTCTCTGGCAAAGGGACTACTAGGTATCGATGGGCCATAGGTTTGGAATTTAGCTCACCTCTTCTCTGGCAAAGGACTACTAGTATACGATGATGGCGCATCAGGTTTGAATTTAGCTCACCCCTCTCTTCTGGCACAGGACTACTAGGTATAGTATGTGGCCATCAGTTTGAATTTAGCTCACCCTCTTCTCTGGCAAAGGACTACTAGGTATAGATGTGGCCATCAGGTTTGAATTTAGCTCACATCCTCTTCTCTGGCAGGACGGACTACTAGGTATAGATGTGGCCATCAGGTTTGAATTTAGCTCACCCTCTTCTCTGGCAAAGGACTTACTAGGTACTAGATGTGGCCATCAGGTTGAATTTAGCTCACCCTCTTCTCTGGCAAACGGACTACTAGGTATCGATGTGGCCCATTCAGGTTTCGAATTTAGCTCACCCTACATTCGCTGGCAAAGGACTACTAGGTATAGATGTGGCCATCAGGTTTGAATTTAGCTGCACCGTCCTTTCTTCTGCGAATAGGGACTATGATATAGATTGGCCATCAGGTTTGGAAGTTTAGTTCTTCACCCTCTTCTCTGGCAAAGGATACTACGGTCATAGATGTGGCGCATCAGGTTTTGAATTTTAGTCACCCTCTTCTCTGGCAAAGGAACTACTAGTATAGATGTGGCCATCAGGTCTGAATTTAGCCTCACCCTCTTCTCTGGCAAAGGACTACTAGGTATGAGATGTGGGCCCATCAGTTTAAATTAGCTCACCCTCTTCTCTGGCAAAGGACTACTAGGTATCAGATGGGCCATCCAGGTTTGAATTTTAGCTCACCCTCTTCTCTGGCAAAGGGCGCACACGTACCTAGGCTATATGATGTGGGCCTCAGGTTTGATTTTAGCTCTCACCTCTTCATCTTGTGCACAAGGCACTACTAGGTATAGATGGGTGGCCATCAGGTCTGAATTTAGCCCCCTCTTCCTGGCAAAGGACACTAGGTATAGATGATTGGCCATCAGGTCTGAATTTAGCTCACCCTCTTCTCTGCCTTGGACAAAGGCTACTAAGGTATAGATTGGCCATCAGGTCTGAAGTTTATGCTCTCACCTCTGCTCTCTGGCAGAAGGACTACTTAGCGTATAGTTGGCCATCAGGTCTGAATGTTAGCTCACCCTCTTCTCTGGCAAGGACTTACTAGGTATAGATTGTGCCATCAGAGGTGAATCTTAGCTCACCCTCCTTCTCTGGCCAAAAGGACAGCTATAGTAACTGTCATCAGGTGATAGCTTACCTTCTCTGCAGGATATTATACGGTGGCGCCATTCAGTTGATCTTAGCTCACCTCGTTTCTGGCGAAAGGACATACTAGTGACATATGATGTGGCCTGCAGGACTTTGGAATCTCTACGCTCACTCTTCTCTGAAAGGATACAGCTATAAATGTGGCCGATCAGGTCTGGAATTATCAGCGTCCCTTCTCTCTGGCAAACACGGACTGGACTAGTATAGACTGTACGATAGCATAATGTCTGAATTTTACATGGCGCTCACCCTCTTTACTCTGGCAAAGGACTACTAGGTATAGATGATGTGGCCCATCAGGTCTGAATTTAGTCAACCCTCTTCTCTGCCACGCCCACATGCAGTAAGTGCAGTCGGTACTCCACCTGTACACGCGCGCCGCCGTCGCCGTACGTAAATGTGGCCACAGGTTTTGAATTTGCTCACCCTTCTTCTCTGGCCACAGGACTACTAGGTATAGATGTGGGCCATCAGGTTTGAATTTAGCTCCACCCTCTTCCTGGCACAGGACTACTAGGTATAGATGTGGCCATCAGGTATGAATTTCGCTCAACCCTCTTCTCGGTGGGCAAAGGACTACTAGGTATAGTGTTGCCATCAGGTTTGAATTTAGGCTCACCTCTTCTCTGGCAAAGGAGCTACTAGGTATAGCGATGTGGCCATCAGGTCTGAATTTAGCTCACCCTCTTGCTCTGGCACACGCGGGCCCACGATAAATGGTATACGGTGACTAACAAATATTGTTCCAGGAGAATCTCAAATTCCCTGTATCTCCTCCAGAGAGAGTTCTGCGCTGGGGTGTATGGCCTCTGTTATTGCAATCTATGGAGTCTGAAAGAAGAAACATCAACATCTAGCTCAGCATCAGATTAACCAGAAGGATCTGAAATCTCTCTTATTTTGTACCACATTCAGATAATCCAGGTTCAAGAGCGTCATGTGTACGAGAACATGTTTTAATCTTGGGAGCGCAAGGCTATTTTTTGCCATCCTGCTTCATTTTCAAACGGGGTCCCGCTCTCTCACCGAGTTTCTATGAGGTACACTGTGAGATATCTCTTGCATGTTTCTCACTGTATTTTTCCCATGTTCTTTTCTCTTGCCTCGGCCCCACTGATCTCCATTCGCCGCAGGAGAGGTGGATCCTTCCTCCACCATCTGTACAAAACAGAGTGCATGGGAGAGTAAATAGGCAGTGAATTAGTGAATAGAGGAGTTTAGAAGCCAGTGTTTCCCCAACTCGGGTCCTGGGGCCCCCACGTGGGTGCACGTTTTTGCGTTTTGTGCCCTAGCTCTAAAGCAGCTATTCAAATAATCCAATATTGAATGATGAATTGGTTTGAATGGGCGGGCAGGACCGGAGTGTTGAGAAACCCTGCTCTAGAGGACGCATATCAACAGAATATATCAAGAGATTAAGATTGTTCCTATCCCTTGTGCCAATCCATTGGACCTATTTGGAAATGTTGCTAGTAATAAACACATACGTTGTCTAAGACGTCCATGTGTATAATACCGTGACGTTCATTCTCTTCTTCGGAATGCTGCGAGTGGACCAATCGTGCCGAACAGCCTCTTGGCCAGTAGCACAGATCAGATCTGGTTTTATTTTGGATAGATAAGGTCTTTCAATCTTCAAAACACTCATAGTCGTGTGCAGTATTGTTACAAACAAGGTTATATTCGGTAGGCCAACAGCAGGCGCGTAGTTATCCAATGTATCGCCGCTGGCCTTGCCCTGGATGTCCCGAACGGAATACATTACTGTACTGTCGAACCAGGGCTGTTCTATTTTCTGTATCGCATGCCATCCAGTCTTTGCCGTGGACAAAGGCACAATTAGTTCGTGTCGCAAAAGAGACAATTTCAAAAACACAAGACAATAAACCTAGAAATGATTTGCGTTATCTACCGTGTTAATTCTTGGTTATTCCTCCACACCTGTGTTAGTAAATTTCATCTCCTCCAATCGGCGTGACTCTTTAATTTCCCAGCCATCCGCCATGCCTTCTGACACGCTTGTTATTGACAAACAAGATAAGCGATTCTGGGTCACGTGATCTTTATCTCGGTTTCGAAGAATAAGGAGTCCTGTCGCTGGTATAGACTGTGAAGATTAGAATCACCTATTTAACTCGCCAATACTATTTGTAATATAAAGGAATTTGAACTTGGTGAAATGGGTGCTGCCACAATAAACCGAATAACAGGCAAAGATAAACCTGATAACAGACACATACTGTACGGTAGAAGCAGAGCTGATAAACAGGATACAGACAACATACTGTATGTAGAAGCAGGCTTTACACAAATCCACATGCGGTATGTACCGACTATCTACACTGTAAGGTAGTGTATCTGGTGAATAGGACCCACAAAGCGCATCGTAATAGAAACAGAGCTTTATTCCAGTCTAAACACAAACAATAATTCTCCTGGATATTATTCAAGGAATCCCAGAACAGAAACCTGAAAGCCTCTCGTCAGTAGGAGAGGAACGACTGGAGACGCGACCCCACAGACTGGCAGGTCGCTTCAGGAAGGGCACAGGCCTAGCTGACAGAGACACGCTGCTCACACGCAGCAATCTGAAGAAGCAGAAAACACGACAGGGCGGAACAAGTGAGTCACAGAACAGCAAAAACATCAACAAGAAATCCGACAAAGACGAAGCGGAAAAACAGAGGGAGAAAATAGGGACTCTAATCAGAGGGGCAAAATGGGGAACAGGGTAAAGAGTAAATGAAGGTCGTTAGGACGACATGAGAAACACAGCTGGGAGCAGGACACGGAACGATAGAGAGGAGAGGCGGGCAGAGGCGAGAGAGGGAGGAGGAGAGAGAGGGATAGGAAAGAGGGGAAGAACCTTAATAAGACCAGCCACACGAGGGAAAGCACAGGGACAAGACATGAATGATCAAAGACAAAACATAGACAGTCAGGACTACCAAACTTCACTATGAAACTAAGCTACGATTTAATTTAACAGTAGTTATGTAGAGATATATAAAATAAAAAATATTTCTAACAGGCATGCTGAGCGGTGGGGGAAATATGATAAGGAAAACAGGCAGGTCATATGAGGATGTGCAGGTACAAGAGTGAATGTGCTCATACTAGGATGCATAACTGAGAAGATGAATCGTGGACCAGGTGGCCGCCGGTTGATAAGGTTCATCTAGAGGGAGGAAGAAACACACCTGTTTTAGTAAGAGGTGCCTGGCTAGCGGAGTAGAACACCTGTTTAGTAGAGGTGCGGCGTAGCGGGTAGAACACCTGTTTAGGAGAGGTGCTGGCTAGCGGACGAGTAGAACACCTTGTTTAGTGAGGTGCTGGCCTCAGCGGAGTAGAACAACTGTTTAGGAGAGTGCTGGCTAGCGGAGCTAAGAACACCTGTTTAGTAAGAGGTGCTGGCTAGCGGAGTAGAAACACCTGTTAGGAGAGGTGCTCGGCTCAGGAGTAGAACACCTGTTTAGTTAGAGGTGCTGGCTAGCGGAGTAGAACCACCGTGTTTAGTAGAGGTGCTGGCTAGCGGAGTATAGAACACTGGATTTAGGAGAGGTGCTGGCTAGCGGAGTAGAACACCTGTTTATGTAAGAGGTGCTGGGCTAAGCGGAGTAGACCACCTTGTTTGTAGAGGTGCTGGCTAGCGGAGTAGAACCACCTGTTTAGTAGAGGTGCTGGGCTAGAGAAGTAGAACCCCTGTTTAGTAGAGTGCGCGCTAGCGGAGTAGAAACACCTGTTTAGTAGAGGTGCTGGCTAGCGGCAGTAGAACACCTGTTAGGAGAGGTGCTGGGCTAGTGGAAGCTAGAACAGCCTGTTTTAGGAGAGGGCGGGCTAGCGGAGTAGAACACCTGTTTAGTAGAGGTGCTGTGCTAGCGGAGTAGAACAGCCTGGTTTAGGAGAGGTGGCCTGGGCTAGCGGAGTGAACACTGTTTAGGAAAGGTTCTGGCCACTGGCTAGCGGAGTAGACACACCTGTTTAGGAGAGGTGCTCTGCGCTAGCGCGGAGTGAAGACACCCTGTTTTAGTGAGGGTGCGCTGGCTAGAGGATAGTAAGAACACCTGTTTAAGGAGAGGTGCTGTGCTAGCGGGAGTAGAAACAACTGCTTCTAGTAGAGGTGCTGGCTAGCGGAGTAGAACACCTGTTTGGCAGAGGTGCTTGCTAGCGGAGTAGAACACTGTTTTAGTAGAAGGTGCTTGGCTAGCGAGTTAGGAACACCGTGTTTAGGTAGAGGTGCTGGCTCAGCGGCAGTAGAAACACCTGTTTTAGTGAGAGGGTGCTGCTGCCAGTACGAACGCATTTAGCGAGAGGCCGGGCACGAGCTAAGAACGCAAGCCTGTTTAGGTAGAGGTGGCTGGCTAGCGGAGTAGAACAGCCTGTTTAGAGTGTGGTCGAGTTAGACCACCTGAGGCAGGTGCTGGCTAGCGAAGTAGACAGCCTGTTCTAGGAGAGGTGGCTGACGCTAGCGGAGAATAGAACACCCAGTTAGCGTAAGGTGCTGGCTAGCGGGAGTAGAACATCCTGTTTAGTAGAGTGGCTGTAGCGATAGGCGACGTAAGGGCGGCTGGGAGTAGAAACACCTAGTTTCAGGTAGAAGGTGCTGGCTATGCGGAGTTAACACCTGTTTTAGTGCAGGTGCTGGCAGGAGTACTGTTAGGGAGGTCTGTAGCGAGCTAAGTAACATCCCTGATCTAGAGTAGAGGTGGCTGGCTAGCGGAGAGCTGCAACATCCATGTTTAGGAGAGTGCTGGCTAGACGGAGTAGAACACACTGTTAGGTAGAGGTGCCTTGGGCTAGCGGAAGAAAACACTGTTTAGAGCAGTGCTGCTACGGGGCACCTAGCGGAGGCGAGCTAGGGAGCTAGAAACTCCTGCTTAGAGAGTGGTATGAGGCTCGAAGATTAAACATGTCAGTCGGGTGCTCTTGAGCTAAGCGCGAGTAGAACACCTGTTTTAGTAGAGGTGCTGGCTAGCGCGAGTAGAAAACCCTGTTTAGGAGAGGTGCTAGCGCTATCGGGAGTATGAACACCCTGTTTTAGTATAGAGGTGCTAGCTAGCGAAGTAAGAACACTGTTTAGGAGCAGATGCTGGCTAGCGGAGTAGAACACCTGTTTAGGAGAGGTGATCTGGTCGAAGAGGAGTACAGAACACTCTGGTTTAGGAAGGTGCTGGGCCTAGTGTAGTCACATGTCTGTGGCACTTGTTCAGTTTATGTACCTCAGTTGTTGGAATCTTGTATGTTCATTACAAATATTTACACATGTTAAAGTTTGCTGAAAATAAATGCCCGTTTGACAGTGAAGACGTTTCTTTTTTTTACCTGAGTTTATTAAGAAATGCTATATACTAGTAGATGAGAGGAAGTGGCTGTGGAAATCTACCAAAAAATTATTAGACATAACACAAATTCAATACCTTCCAAGACCACTTCGTGGACAAAACATTCCACTCTAATAGTGAAGGTGTAAACTCTGGCAGTAGAAACCTAACAGTTATATTTGGACCTCTCAGGCTTTCCCTATAACATCTAAAAAATGTCAAACAAAAAACCTAAGAAAATTAACAACAATGGACAAATGGTTGATGAAAGAATGCCAAAAACCTGATAAAGAAATTGAAAAAACGTATCCAACCAAAAAACATAAGGACCCCAAAAACCTGAGTCTACTAGACCTAGACCTACAATATAAACTACTGCTAAGACCCTAGGACCCTACAATATCACTACTAGCGCTTAAGACACCCAACCCAGCCCGCCACCTAGAACCAACCTACCTCACAAAAAGCTATTACATACTGCTAAGACCTAGACCTAAAGATATCACTACCTGCTAAGACCGACAATATCACTTACTGCTAAGACCTAGAACCTAAAATATCACTACTTGCTAAGAAGCTAGACCTAAAAATATCACCTACTGCTTACGACCTAGGACCTAAAATATCACTACTGCTAAAGACCTAGACCTACAATATAACTACTGCTAAGACCTTAGACCTACAATTATACACTACTGCTAAGACCTAGACCTAAAATATCACTACTGCTAAGACCTTAGGACTACAATATCACTTACTGTTAGGACAGACCTACAATATCACTGTTACTTTAAGACCTAGACCTACACATATCACTAACTGCTAAGACCTAGACCTACAATATCACTACTGCCTAAGCGGCCTAGGAACATCCACTACAAAATATCACTAACTTGTCTATGACCTAGACCTACAATATCCACTACTGCTAAGAACCTAGACCTAACAAATCACTACTGGTTAAGACCTAGACCTAACAATATCACTACTGCTAAGACTAGAACTACAATATCACTACTGCTAAGACCTAGACCTTACAATATCACTACTGCGATGGGACCTAGACCTACAATATCACTACTGTTAAGACCTAGACCTACAATATCCACTACTGCTTATGACCTAGACCTAACAATATCACTACTGCTAAGCCTAGACTACAATATCACTAACTCTAAGACCTGCGACCTACAACCACAGAACTATTTCTAAAACCTAAGATGTACAATATAGACTACTCCCAACGTGAAACCAACAAAACCAATTAGCACTGATACTGTTGCTGTTCATAATAGTAAACTGATTGACAGAGTTAAATGGAGTTCCAGATACGTTGAGTAGTTGCCATTTTGGTCCGACCCATCCAATGAGAAATCCGCTCCAGCCATAGCACTCCATTTGGAAGTCATCTCGAATCCCACCAGCAGTGGATCTTGACTGACAGCTGAAGAGCCGTGAATGGTGCCTCGACCTCGACTAACCCCACTTCTGGATGACATTGCTGTCCAGCTTCAAGTGACTCCATGAATGGCATAAGGGTGATCCTGCATGTCCATGGAGTCCAAAATCTCTCTCTTTT
>NW_019946288.1:0-32340 GCF_002910315.2 Salvelinus sp. IW2-2015 | reverse complement strand
CTGTAGCAGGAGCATGTCTCTAGATCAGGCACAGCAGGACTTTTAGTTTGAAGTCGCTCTTTATTCTTGAAGTGGGGTCAGATTGAATTAATATTGGTTATACGGGAGGTAGATACAAGCATTTCACTACTCACAATAAAATCTGCTAACCATGTGACCAATAAAATTTAATTTAGTATCCTTATCCTACAACATGTGACTAGAACAGAATGGACTGGCCACACGGATMGTATTAACACAGTAGTTCCTCCATTGCAGTTTATTGTCCCTGCTGAACATACATACTACAACTGCAAGGTCATGAAGATGCCAAAGCTCAATGGGAAACATCATGTGTATCGGGTAAATGACCACTCGCGTTTCATGGTCTAATAATTATACAATGACTACAATTTAGTAGTTGGTCTGAAATCTCTTCCCTGCTCCATCTCTTGATGTCTCAGGTGGAGCCGGTGATCAAGAACCTGGACCTGGTCCACCACATGCTGCCCCTTATCTGTGATTCAGATCAACGATGCTACACGGGAGGACCATGGGCAGACTGCTTCAAAGTGGRGGCTGTCTGGGCCGTGGGAGGACTGGTGACATTTAATTCATTTAGCAGACACTGTTATCAGTGCCACGAACCTTTTGAMTACTTGCACAACTCTCTTAACTACTAGGCTACCTGCCGCCCCCAGAGACTGGAGACATTAATGCATGAACACCCACGTTAGTCTGAGCTTTCCCTACGTCTTCATTCCAGGCTTTCGAGCTTCCAGAAAACGCTGGCATCCCTATTGGAGGACACGATTATGATGAGTTCTACAGGCTGGAAATTCACTACAACAATCTGGCCCAGGAAACGGGTAACATTTCACTAGCTAGTAATTAGAATTTTACAAACCACAAACCACTGCTATAGGATCACTGGGCTTACCCTGCGCCAGTCTTGATGATTAGGTGAACCTAGTGTGCTAGTTGACTAAAACAAGGCCTGTACACCCTGAGGTTCTCCAGGATTTATCTTGAATAAGGCCATCATCTAAAGCCCTCATCACTTCTGTCTCCCCCTGCAGGCCGGAGGGATAGCTCTGGCATGAGGCTGTACTACACAGACCAGCTCAGACAGCATGATGTGGGCATCAGATGCAGGCCTAATGGTGTCCAGATGGGGCTACGCCATCCCTCCCACCGCCTCTGCCTTCAGAAGCTACGGCCTCTGCAACACATCGCACTTCTCAGATGTACGTTCAGTGGCCTTTGACCTCCAATGAGGTGAAGGGATGATGACATTGTAAAGCAGACATGTAGTCTTTTAAAAGAAAGAATATGGAATGATTACTCTTTCCTTTCTATTATACCATTGGTAGTGGTCTGCGTTTTAACACCACTTTCTGCCCCCCCCAAGAACCTGCCTGCTCCTGACCGCTCTGTGATATGACACTACTTTCTGCCCCCCCAGAACCTGCCTGCTCCTGACCGCTCTGTGATATGACACTACTTTCTGCCCCCCCCCCCCCCCCCCCCCCAAGATCCTGCCTGACCCTCTCCTGACCTTGATCTCTATCATGCTGCACACTCACCTGGCTGGGAGGAAGGTGAGAGTTGGACTCTTCAGGTGAGGCCACTCAAACATATGATCATGGGATATTGTTCCTCATATGCCAGTCTTTATGACCAATKTAGACCCACGTGAACAATTTKCTGCTGCAYAACTTTTCATGACGCAGCCAGGAAATGGAAGTGGATCACATGCAGTTTCATATGCAGCTTGTGCACGTTAACAAACAAGTAATGGTGGTTGTCTACAACATCACAGATGTCAGGATTGGTGACTTGTCAAACATCACTAATAGCGCTGAAGCCAGAAGAATAATAGACTTGTTGAGCCTAGCGACAGTGCCTTCAGAAAGTATTCACACCCCTGAACTTTTTCAACAGTTTCTTGTTACAGCCTGAATGTTTGTAACTGGCCTACACACACAATACCCCATMATATTTAAGTGGAATTATGTTTTTAGAAATGGACAAATGTAATTAAAAATGACTCGCTGAATTGTCTTGAGTCATGTATTCAATCCCTTTGTTATTGCTAGCCTTAATATTTTCAGGAGTAAATTTGCTTAACAAGTAACATACGTTGCATGGAATAGTGTTTAACCTGATTTGAGTGACTTTCTGTACACCAATCATACAATTGTCTGTAAGGTCCCTCAGTCAAGCACTGCATTGCAAAACATATTTAATCACAAAGACCAGAGGTTTTCCAATGCCTTGCAAAGGGCACCTATTTGTAGATGGGCACAAGTAAAACAAGCAGACTGTGAATATCCCTTGGCCCATGAAGTTATTTATTACGCGTTGGCTGGCATGTCACTATGAGGATGCAGGTGTCCTTCCTAACTTGATTGCCGTAGAGGGGGGGGGGGGAAACGCTCAGGGATTTCACCATGAGGCCAATGGTGACTTTAAAACAGTTGGAGATTAATGTTTTTTATTTGATCCCTGTCCCTGCAGGAGGCCTTCTGGTAGACTGTCATTGTAAATAAGAATTTGTTCTTAACGGACTTGCCTCGTTAAATAAAATGGCTGTGATGGATCAACATTGTAGTTAATCCACAATACCGACAGTGAAAAGGAAGCCTGTACAGGAATATTCCAAAACATGCATCCTGTTTGCAACGAGTTTTTCAGGATAAAGAAAGTGAATGTAGCTAAGCACAGGCAAAATCCTAGATGACGAGCTTGTCTGCTTTCCACCAGACACTGGGAGATGAATTCACCTTACAGCAGGACAATAACCTAAAACACAAGGACAAATCTACATTGCAGTTGCTTACTAAGAAGCCAGTGATTGTTCCTGAGTGGCAGTTTTGACTTACATTTATGGCAAGACCTGAATRTTTGTCAAGCAATAATCAACAACCAATTTAACAGAAGTTTGATAAGAATAATAGGCTAATGTTGCACAATCCAGGTGTGGATCTCTTAGACTTACGCAGAAGGACTCTCAGCTGTAATTGATGCCAAAGGTGACTCTGACATGTGTTGACTTGTGGGGGTTGAATACTTATCTAATCAAGAGGTGCATTTTTTATTTGTCACGTATCTCGTTGACAAATCTATTTGAATCTGTTCTGTGTAAAGGTAAGGGGTGTGAATACTTTCGCTGAAGGCACTCTAGAGCATCACTTGTGTTTCATGGTTGTCACACTCACTGCTTAGTTCAGGGACCTCACATCAGACATGTATGATCTGCTACAGGCTCTTTGCAGTGAGAATGTGCACCACTGCACGTGGACCCCCTGTTGGTGTAAAGTGTGCTTGATTTGACCCTCTGCAGGATGGAACGCAGATTGACTTCCTGGCTGTGGATGAGACTATAACTTTGAGATGCAGGGGTTCATCAACCTGGTAAACATTAGAAACCAGTAAGCATCCATGTACTTCCTGTATTTCATGGGATTCTTGATCAGGTCAACTGGTATTGTTAGTCATTGGTCTTTCTAAAAGCAGTATCTCCTCTCTGCAGGGTGATGAGATTGTGTTGGAGTGCACCTATAACACAGCCACTCGCGAGGGAATCACTCAGTTGGGGCTGGCCACCACTGATGAGATGTGTCTGGCCTTTATCATCTACTACCCAGCCATCAGTGTTGATAATTGCTGGAGCCAGCCAAACATGCATGCATACACGGCCATGATGGGGAAGACCGACTCCCAGTAAGAGCCTTCACACTGTCAGTTTCACCCCCTAAATGCATGCTCTTCAATCGATCACTGCCCACACCTGCCCGTCCGTCCAGCATCACTACTCTGGACGGCTCCGACATAGATATGTGGATAACTACAAATACCTAGGTGTCTGGCTAGACTGAACTCGCCTTCGACTCACATTAAGCATCTAATCCAAAATTAAATCTAGAATCGGCTTCCTATTTCGCGACAAAGCTACCTTCACTCATGCTGCCAACAATCCCCTTGTAAACTGACCATCATACCGATCCTCGACTTCGGCGACGTCATTACAAAATGCCTCCAACACTACTCAACAAATTGGATGCAGTCTACCAGTGCCATCTGTTTTGTCACCAAAGCCCATATACTACCCACCACTGCGATCTGTACGCTCTCATTGGCTGGCACTCGCTTCATACTCGCCGCCAACCCACTAGCTCCAGGTCATCTACAAGTCTCTGCTAGGTAAAGCCCCGCCTTATCTCAGCTCACTGGTCACCATAGCAGCACCCACTTGTAGCACGCGCTCCAGCAGGTATATCTCACTGGTCACCCCCAAAGCCAATTACTGCTTTGGCTGCCTTTCTTTCCAGTTCTCTGCTGCCAATGACTGGAACGAACTGCAAAAATCACTGAAGCTGGAGACCCATATCTCCCTCACTAGCTTTAAGCATCAGCTGTCAGAGCAGCTCACAGATCACTGCACCTGTACATAGCCCATCTGTATTTCTTGCTCCTTTGCACCCCAGTATCTCTCTTGCACATTCATCTTCTGCACATCTACCATTCCAGTGTTTTAATTGCTATATTGTAATTACTTCGCCACCATAGCCTATTTAATTGCATTAGCCTATCTTACCTCATTTGCACTCACTGTAAATATATACTTTTTTTTTCTTTTTCTACTGTATTATTGATTATGTTTTGTTTATTCCATGTGTAACTCTGCTGTATGTGTCGAACTGCTATGCTTTATCTTTGGCCAGGTCGCAGTTGCAAATGAGAACTTGTTCTCAACTAGCCTACCTGGTTAAATAAAGGTGGGAAAAATAATAATCTGTTTCTCGACGTGAACTGTCTGGTTGGTTCAGTGGATAGTCCAGACTATGTAAACCATAATGTCTGTGCCCCACAGAGGTATTGTGGAGATGTTGAAGACTAAAGCTTGGAACCAGGCGTCCACTGCTGTGCATGATGTCAACATGAAGAAGGTCCCTCAGATTGGGTTAATCAGCAACGAACATGTAAGCAGCCACTCAATGTTACAACATCCAACCTCCTGTTTATTCTGCTCCTCCAGAATAACTACACATATGAGGGAAGCATCCTCACCATGATGGCTACGTGTTGCCGGAGTGATCCAACTGGACTGGGTCTGTGAAGAGTTCCAGGAGTGATCCAACTGGACTGGGTCTGTGACGAGTTAACTGGCAACAATAGCTTCTGGTTCAGAAGGCTGAATGTCTTCAAAATGAGTCTCCCATGCAATAGTAGAAAGTGTCAACTTATGTTTATTCATGATGTATAAATGTAAGAAATCCATTGATGTCTTCTATGATTTATGTTAAATGTCATTTAGGCTATATCGTTGTGGAAGTAGCCCATGAAGCCTGTCATACTATTTCACAGAGTTTTTATATATATGAGTAGACTGGCTGGCTAGGTACTAGAGTTTGGCTTTATGGACCCAATAACACTACAATATGTACAGTTGAATGTTTGTGCTGTAGTGTTCAGGCGTCCCACTTAAGCTTCTTGACCACAGTAGAAGTCCAACCCTTGCTGCCATAGCTCTTTGTTCAAACTCATTTTTGGTTCTATGGCCTTATGGTGTTTTGAGAATTTTCTGTGCAGTCTCATTTTGATTGTACGGCTTCAACACGTTCCATCCTTGAAGAATGCCACAAGTAATTATACAGTCACTGATTTCCTTTTTAAAATATTTACAGTAGGCTATTTCTTTCCTTTACAGTCATGAACTTGTTCCAGCCCTTACATTTATTTTAAGTGATTGTCTTGCTTTCCTGCTGTGTTATCAATTGTAATATGAACTATAATTTATATTGTTTTTATGATGCACAGAATTGATGCAGATTTTTTATTGACGGAAAATCTGAGAACCGGAACTTTTTCTTTTAACGCTAGAATCCTTTATTTTAAAATGGTATCACCATTTGATTCTTGGAGAATATATCTCGGGCCTATAAATGCCTCGAGTTTAGTTCAACTGTCGTACCCCCACCAGAATCCAAAATATACGCCTTTTCTACGCCAATGTTTGTGCATTGTATCGCCTCAACGGTGGCATATCTGGCCTTTTCCTCAGCTTTTTATCAAAATGAGCACTGTTGCAGAGTATCTTTAATGTGGATATTACATGTTGCTGCTGAGAARGTAATTACATTAATCTCCAATTGCAGCTGACTCTTCATACAGCATGTGCTGCCTTTCCAGCTGCTTGTCAGCCATCAAGTGTTCAYGACGTGTAACTTCAAAATACATAAATCATCCCTGTATGCTACGTTTTGTATCATGATGCGAAATGCATCATACATGGATGAGTTCTGTATTTTGAAAGTTGCATATTTTAACTGGATGGCTGACAAGCAAATGTCCTGTCATTGGACTAACAAAACAAATACCTAGAGTCCTGCCGACTATCTTCGTAAATGGAAGAAAACAACTGAGAGACCTACCTGAATTTACCCAAAAGAATTAACGCAACAGTTGAGAATAATTAACGTAGCCAGTCAGGAGAATGAGGTTAGGATAGGAAAAGGGTTAGGGTTAGCTAAAATGGTMGTTTTCAACAACTGTGGTCCCCGACGCGCCCACTCGTTGGAGCTAAACTGTTCTAGGCACAACTTCAGAAACTATCAGTCCCGACAAACCATCAGTATTATAACACCGGTACTCAGTTCTGTTGAGCTCCTGCCAAAGTCATGCAAAACACCACAATGGAGAAAGACATGACACGGCAGTGTAAACACTTTCCCCCTGTCAAGTTCTGAATGTCCAAAGTGAGCATCTTCAGCATCCCATAATGTGGTATGACATCAGGCTTTTCCCTCTGCTGGTCGCGTTTGGCATCTTTTACAAAACTATTCACATATGAACAAATAATGTTTTAGCAGAGAGTTTGCATTAATTTAATGTGGTGCATGTCAATGCTACCTCAAACATTCTCTACATTTCTCAAGTAAAGCAAGGACCATACAACCTCACCTTCCCAAAGACATTTCCAATATTGACAATGTTTACAATTAGCTTTCATTCATGGACAAATAACAATAGTTTTTAAAGCATGTAAACAGTGTAAGTTCCCCAAAAGTAGATGTCCAAGCTCAACTAAAGTATAGAGGGTAGGAGGGGAAACATAATGCACAAGTGAACAACAATGCTGTTCTTCCCCTCAATAAGGCATGACATCTTGAGACTGGGGAGCAGGATATAAGGGAACACCTTCCCGTTATGTTCGGAATATAACTGAATGTTTTTATCTGCATGAGATCTGGTTTGTCAGATTGTCGAACATTTACATCAGGTGTTACTGCGACAGCCGATGTGATACGTTCCACACACTGTGCAGTAGAAGTACATATTCAACTGATTGTCGTTCCCAATGACTCGTTTAAATTGCTCAGGGAGGACATAGTATTTCAGACGTTAAAAAGCTGGTGAATTTTTTCCTCAGTACCAGTATAATTTTCATCACGTGGCACAAACAATGAGAATGAATAGGATAATCCTGATTATAAACTGGTGGTTCGAGCCCTGGAAGCTGATTGGCTGACAGCCGTTGTATACCACGGTTATGACAAAAAAAATATTTTACTACTCAAATAGTTGGTAACCCGTTTAATATAGCAATAAGGCACCTTGGGGTTTGTGATATATGGCCAACAAATAGCTCTTAGCCGTGGTATGTTGCCATATACCACACCTCCTCGGGCTTATTGCTTAGTTAATATTGTGCCACGTGTATTCCACCCATCTGATGTACTTGACATATACTATGAGACACACACTATATACAACATAAAAAATAAACATCACTTACACATTAACATCAGACTTTGGCTTGGGGGACAGGAGGGCAGAGTGCATTTTCACTTCAAATATATGGACATTAAATTGAAGATTATACATGAAACACACTCCTTTTTAGTCTTTCTTTCCTCTGGGATGGATAAACTTGCTGGAGCAGACAGTGACCCCAAGTAGCACAGAGAGATAGTGCACGTCTTACAGAGAACGAGAGAGATTAATGATTGGGAAGAAATGCTTTAGGGGTAATCATGGCACAGGGCGAACGTAAGAGCTATAGGAGGATAGGTCCTCTTAAGAGCTATTGGAGGAGGATAGGTCCTCTTTGCTGTCCGTTTGTGCAGGAAATTCCCCCCTTCACAATTAGTTGAGGAGTCCACCCTCGGTCACAGTCGTGAGGAGTGTTTCCCAGGGTCAGTAACACGTTTCCCTCTGTGTCTCTTGGTGAATCACTGTATATACTGTACAGATGGGGCACAACACTGAATGAATCTGGGATTACAATATTGTGGATATGTTTCATTGAAGCTTTTCTCCGCAAGTCCTCGCTTGGTTGAATTTTCTGGTGTGTGTTTATACAATGCCTGATAGATCAAAGTTCAAAGTCATAGGGAGGTCAGAGATGCAAATAGCCATGACCAACCAATAAGTACATCCACTGCTGGCCAATAGGGCGCTCCGATTAGCCTTCATCTTCTCCAGGCGCTTGGCCAGGTGGCTGTTACTGGCCTCCAGCTCACAATCCTGTCCAGGGCAGACCTCAGCTAGAGAAATGGAGAGAAAAAGTTTAGAGTTTGAGAGGGGAGAAGCAACCTAAAGGCAACAACGTATACCTGGCGTAGACTTGAGGCAAAAAAATGTGGGGTTGACATACTAGATATGACCCAATGAACTTGTGGGTTCTGTGATTCTTTGTTGTTTGGTTGTTTTGTAAACCTGACATTATAGTAGCCTACCTCTCTCTGTAGCTTGCGTTTCTCCACTTTGAGCTCGTCCTCTACTTTCTCTGCGCTCTCAGAGGCCGACTTGTAACGAGTCACTGACCCTCCAACCGGATGATCTGGCCAAGAGAGAAATGAGGGGGTGAATAAATGGATTGATAGATGAAATGTGATATGCCTCATACTAGACTGAACACATGACTTACGGGACATATCCATGGAGCTCCTAGTGGAGCAAATGGTCAATAGTCTCCAACCAGACTGTACAAGATACTGTTATTATCTCACGTATTACCATGAGGAACGGGATTGGTCAGGTGTTTCATGGATATAGTCATACAGGTCTTCCTCTGTCTAGGAAACTAAAACGGTCCTTACATCTGTTCCAGGGCTGTGACTTCCTGTTCTGATTTCACCGTTTAAACTTGAGTGTCACTGATTTGCCGGTTGGCATCCCTGTAGAAGAAGAAATAAAGAATGAAGGATGTTGTATAGGTTTCATAATGTATACTACACTCACATGCTACTTACTCGATGGTACAGAAGTGTGACATTGCGTAGGGCAGACGGGCTCCGTCAGCCGTCGCCCCGGCCCTCTAGACTTGAGAACATGACCTTCGATCGATGCTACATTCGTACTAAACAGTGTATACTTGTCTGACGTTGCACATACAATCAGGACATAAACTACTGTCTAGTAAGTAGTGTTTGAAGTCGAGTGTGGGCCATGCCGTTCTCAATCCGTCCTCTCAGGACTCAAACCCTCTGTGCGTTTCCTGTTTCCCCTCCAGCTGAGACTTCAGCCTCTTCACCTGATAGCTAAATCTCCCTCTCATCAACTATTTCCTCAGTCTGACTTCTGCAATACAAACAGACAGCTGACTTTGAATCAACACATGAACCTAACAGTTGGTTAGTATAGGTGGTTTGAGTAGTCGAGGTCAGTAATAGAGTAGTTTTGTACGTCAAAATTACCACACGTTCAATTAACTAGCTTGTTTTTTAGTTTCTAATCTGTATTATTTTTTTAATAGATACACACACATTGTACTTAATTACCAGATTTTTTTGTAATATATACAAGTACCAGTCAAAAGTTGGACACACCTACTCATTCAAGGGTTTTTTCTTATTATTTTTACTATTTTCTACATTGTAGAATAATAGTGAAGACATCAAAACTATGAAATAACACATATGGATCATGTAGTAAGAAAAAAGTGTTAAACAAATCAAAATATATTTAGATTTTAGATTCTTCAAAGTAGCCACCCTTTGCCTTGATGAGAGCTTTGCACACTCTTGGTATTCTCTCAACCAGCTTCATGAGGAATGCTTTTCCAACAGCCTTGAAGGAGTTCCCACATATGCTGGGCACTTGTTGCTGCTTTTTCTTTCACTGCGGTCAACTCATCCCAAACCATTTAATTGGGTTTGAGGTCGGGTGATTGTGGGGCCAGGTCATCGGATGCGCACTCCATCACTCTCCTTGGTAAAATAGCCCTTACACAGCCTGGAGGTTGTGATGGGTCATTGTCCTGTTGAAAACAAATGATAGTCCCACTAAGTGCAAACAGATGGGATTGCATATCACTGCAGAATGCTGTGGTCGCCATGCTGGTTAAGTGTGCCTTTAATTATAAATATTCACTGACAGTGTCACCAGCAAAGCACCATCACACCCCTCTTCCATGCTTCATGGTGGGAACCACATATACGGAGATCATCCATTCACCTACTCTGTGTCTCACAAAGACACTGCGGTTGGAACCAAAAAAAAAAACGCAATTTGGACTCATCAGACCAAAGGACAGATTTCCACCAGTCTAATGTCCATTGCTAGTGTTTCTTGCCAAGCAAGTCTCTTCTTATTATTGGTGTCCTTTAGTAGTGGTTTATTTGCAGCAATTCAACCATGAAGGCCTGATTCACGCAGTCTTCCTCTGAACAAGTTGATGTTGAGATGTGTCTGTTACTTGAATCTGGAAAGCATCTATTTGGGCTGCAATTTCTGAGGCTGGTAACTCTAATGAACTTATTCTCTGGGGTGGCAGTAGCCTAGTGGTTAGAGTGTTGGACTTGTAACTGAAAGGTTGCAAAATCAAATCCCTGAGCTGACAAGGTAAAAATCTGTCATTCTGCCCCTGAACAGGGCATTTAACCCACTGTTCCTAGGCTGTCATTGAAATTAAGAATTTGTTCATAACTGACTTGCCTAGTTAAATAAAGGTAACATTTTTAATATTTTTAACCTGCAAGAGGTAACTCTGGGTCTTCCTTTCCTGTGGCGGTCCTCATGAGAGCCAGTTTCATCATAGTGCTTGATGGTTTTTGTGACTGCACCTTGAAGAAATGTAAACGTTCTTGAAATTTTCCGGATTGACTGACCTTCATGTCTTGGTAAGATGGACTGTCGTTTCTCTTTGCTTATTTGAGCTGTTCTTGCCATAATATGGACTTGGTCTTTAACTATTTGGCTATCTTCTGTACCCACCCAACCTTGTCACAACACAACTGATTGGCTCAAACGCATTAAGAAGGAGAAATTCACAAATGAACTTTTAACAGGCACACCTGTTCATTTAAATGCATTACAGGTGATACTTGACGCTGTGAAGATGCAAATGTGCAAAGTGTCATCAATTCAAAGAGTGGCTACTTTGAAGAATCTCATATATAAACAATATTTTAATTTGTTTAACACTTTTTTACTACATGGTTCCATATGTGTTATTTCATAGTTGTGATGTCTTCACTATTATTCTACAATGTAGAAAATGTAAAAAAGAAAAGAAAAACCCTGGAATGAGTAGGTGTGTCCAAACTTTTGACTGGGACTTATAAATAGACAGTATATATTTAATTCATTGCAATTATAAACATTTCACCCCACTGATACAATCTGCAGTCATTGAAAACCTGAGAATATGGGACAAGTTGCTTACCACTGAAATACTGTAAGTATGTTGGAGGGACTGTGAGTATGGATGAAAAGTAGTTTAAAACAGCTGACACATACAAATGAGTGGAGATACATGTCATGGGATTGATATATTCTCCCACTATTACCTATTTAATCATGTAATTGTTTATCTAGTATGTTGCATGTAAAAACCTGACACATGACAATACAGAATTGTTGTTGTGTAATATAATCCTGTCCCCTGTGCATAAGGAAGCTTGGTGAGGTTTATGGAACCCAGAATCAGTGAGGGTATGCAATAGTGCAAAATAAAACAAAACCAATCGCTCTTCAACATGGTTCATTTATTCAAGGCACTAAATAAGTCATTAAATAAAACATGTAATTCCTTTGAGTAAAAAAAGAAACCCACAGAGACTGACTGCAAACCCAGTCAGTAGTCTATTACCATCAAATAACACTTTGAGAGTACAGTGATCATCAACTATGTTTACTTTGCAAGGATCTTTGCCTTGCCCTTTCTATTGCCTTTAGTTTCCTTTCTTACACCTCTCTCCTGTTTCTGGGCTTCTTCCACTGGGGGCGCTCTCTCTCTCCTCCTCCACCGCCTCGGGTAATGGCTGTATCTCTTGGCCAAGTGCCGAGGGTCCGGGTGACGAGCTGATGTGCTCTTCTTCTACGGTAGATAGTTTCCTCCTTTTTCACAAGTAGAACGGCTTCTTCACAACTGTCTATATATCAGTGGCCCCATCGTTTAACTCATTGTCTCCCCTGCTGGTGAACTTGTTGAAGCCTCCCCTGTTCTGTCTGTTGTCTCCTGAATGGTCCGCTGCTGGAGATTCTCCTCATAGATGTTCTCCTCAGATGCACCATTCTTCTCTCTCTACACAAACTGGGTGTTCTGACTGATCCTGTCTGGGCTGGGCTCTACCTCCTCTGTCCTGTCCAAGATAACCTCTCCATTAGAGTCGCTGATCCTCTGAGTTATAGCTACATCCAGTGAGTTTTCCGTCAGTACTTGATCACTCTCGGATAGTTTACATGTACATTTACAGGTACATCCTTGTTTCTCCCTTGATTCTGCTACATCCATCTTCTGATACACTTGAGACTCCTGGTAAGGTCATTTCTAAGCTGGTCTCTAGCCTCTCTGGTAAATCAGGGATCACCTGTTCGTCTAGTTTAGTCTTCCCTCCTCTGTTATGATAGGTGTTACCGTTTTGTAAGAGATAGTGGATGGGGGCTCCTTTGCCTGAAGCTCTTTAGTATTTGGTTCATCTTCCTTCATGCACATAGAGATTCCTGCAAATCTGATCTGGCTTGCTCTCCACTGAACCGACTCCAGCTCTTCAGCCTCTCAGATAATTTCTGTCCGTCAGAGTCTGTGATCTTTGGCACAGTTCCACAGAGCTTTCTGTACTGAAATGATCATTCTTATGTTGCTGAGTTCTAGAGAATTCTGTCCATCTTTCTCAAATTCACTTAAGGTGTTTATTATGAGCTGATCTGTCTTGATTCCAACCTCGTCAGGACATTCAGAGATAAACAGTTCAATAGAGACTGTAGATGAGATAGCAGATGTTCCAGTAGATGTTACTTGGCCAGTCTCTGCTGATGCCCTGGTTTATTCTTCATCTTCATCCCTATTGTTTCTGTTTTGTTAATGACCCTGAGAGATGTGATTTTGGGCTGGTCTTTGCCTCCCTAGACATACAGAAATCCTCAGAATCATTTTAATCATCTCAGATTCCGTGATCCTTGAGTTTTCTGGAATGACTTGATCTTTAGTCCCAGGATCATACTTCTGGGTGTTTCTCTCCTTGCAGGTCACTTTGAGATTCACTTTGGATTTGACTAAGAGGGGCCTCTGTCTCAACACAGAGAGTTGGGCCAGAGATGTCCTGTTCTTCAAAGTCAGTAGACATAGCTGTGAGAAGCTCTGTGTTTTCCCGTCCATTCTCAGGTTTGTGTTTTCCTCACATTGTCCGTCAGTGCCACCGCTTACTGTACAGCTTCCTTGTTACTTTCTCCACTGTTTTCCTCATTCCTGCCTGTTCCAGAGATTCTGGTTCAAATCCTCTTTGATTCACCCCATCTCCATTGTCACCGCTACCATCTGTATTTTCCTTTTGAACAAAAATGGCTCCCTCAAGTTCAGCAGGTTCCACCAGGGTTTCTGTGTCGCAGTATTGGGGTTTCTCTACTTCATATTCAACCGAGTCTCTTGTCACAAAAATGCACGAAAATGGCTTCTTCAGGTGCAGCAACATCCACCTGGGTCTCTTGGTCACAGTACTTGGACTGCTCTGCTTCAGTGTCTGTTTGTTGCTGCAGGCTGTCATTCAACTTGTCTTGGTTCAACTTGTCAGAAGAGTCTATCTGCAGTAGTGCCCTCTCCTGGTCATTGTGAGTAGTTGTCAGCCTCATGTAGAAGTCTGCTTCCCCCTGGTGTCCCCACCTCACCATGGTCCAACTGCATCTCTGGTGCTTCGCCTGGAAGATCACAGGGAATAGATTGGAGGGCCAAACACAGCTCATTCTTCAGCGTCTGAGAGTGCAAGCACGGAAATTCAATGATTGCTGGAGGGAATTATTGGAGCCATTTGTAGAGAATACAATCAAGGCCTTGATCCCGGCTGAATTAGAATGCAGAATCAGCAACTGACTCAACAGGATTATTAACATTATGATGATAATCCCACGGAGGACAATACTGCAAAACAATGACATCAGAAAAAAGAAAAGAAAGCCAACCATCCTCGTTTTGTATCCCATCATGCAACACAAACATAACCCTGACATTTCTAGCGGTGATTCATCCGAATGACAGAAGAAAGTGAAATTAAAAACAGGACTGCACAATATCATTCAACATGATTTGAGTAGGATGGTGGTAAATAAAGCAGAGATCAGATATGAGCAATTGCACCGGTGGGTTATTTTCTTACCAAGCATGCTCTCCCCGCAGATATGGCTGGGACTCCTGAGCCAATCGGGAGGTAGAGTCTGCACTGAGAGGCCCGTCAATCATCTGTCCTGCATCCCCATTGGTGGTTACTTCAGGTGACAAGCACTATCCCATTTTCTGATTTGGGAGAGAACGAGCAAAATAAATCTGAATAGTCTTTCAGAAAGTATTTTTTCCCATTAGAACTTCCTATTGTTCTAGTGTTTGCTGACATGGACATGGAGGCCCTCTTTGAAGTCATGATGAGGAAACCTTCACTCAGCAGTACTTCAAGGTGCTGTACTTCAGAGTGTCTTTGAGGTGGACCACCTGATCCTGAGCTTATCCCGCTCATCCCGCACGCCGGCGTCTGAGAATTCCCTCTGCCTCTCTAAGGCCTGAGCCATACCAAGCAGCAGCAGCAGGGGGAGGAGGAGGAGGAAGAGTGGGTAAAGAAGGGAAGGATAAACACAGTAAAGGAAGAGAGAAGCATTGAGGGAAAAAGAGATACAGTGGAAATGTCTTGGTTAGTTTGGAGCGTTAAACTTGAGTAGCTGACAGGAATGGAAGCGTTTTCTGTAGAACTTCCTGGAGCATTGATGCGGCTAACAGTTTGGGGTTCACCCTCTATTCCGAGCGTACCCCAATCTTTTTCTCCTTCCATCCGAGGGTCTCCTGCAGGTCGGAGATCTCCCTAACACAGCTGTCCCGTTTGAGACGGAGCTGGCCCTGTCTCTTATACACATCTAGATGTGTATAAGAGACAGCCCTAACACAGCTGTCCCGTTTGAGACGGAGCTGGCCCACCTCCTGGCCACGGGACAAAAGCAAGATGGAGGAGAAGAAGGGACAGAGGAAAAGGGAGGGACAATCAGCATGCAGAGAGTATGCAGCAGGAAAAGAGACTACAGTAAGTTTAGGAAGAGACCTAAGTTAGATCTATGTTAGTGTTATGTTCTGAGTGGAAGTACTGTTTTTGTTACCGTATTGTTGTTAGCAGGAAGTCTTTGCGATGACCTGAGTACTCACGGTTAGCAGTTCTTCACTCTGTTTCAGCGTCTCTCTCATCTCGTTAAACTGGCGCTGCAGAACACTGTGGGCGTGCCTCTCCCTCTCAAACTCCTTGGCCTTGTCGTTGTACTCTCGTTTAGACTCGTACAGCTGCTCCTCCAGCTCAATGAGCGAGTCCTTCAGCGTGTCCACCTGGTACATGAGGTTGGACTTCTCGTTGTGTAGCTGGGCGTTGGACACCATGGCCTTACGGTACTTCTCCTCAGACTCCACCAGGGAGTCCTGTTGAGAGACAGAATGGAGGACAGTGGAGGGGTGAGAGGTCAGGGGAGAAACAAAGCRAAACAGTTAAGCAGTTAGTATCTCAACAACAACTACGCAGACGTTGTTCGTCTTCAACCGTGGAATACTTACTGTAATAATCGTGTTTCTGGAGTCAACAAAATAATTCTAAAAACATGGACTGTAGACCATGGAACATCTCTTTCTCAGATATACTGTATGGTCCTTCTCATAGAAGTATCTCTATGGTCCTACCTTTATCTCTCGAATGGAGGCCTCTGTCTCTACTGAGATAGAGGTGTCACAGCTGCCTCTGCGAGAGGAGGGCCCGCCCAGCGATGCTAGAGTGGCTGCTGAGAGGGTAGAGGCAGTCCTGGAACCCTGGGAGGAAACAGGACAGGGCMGTCTTGAAGGCTGTTTCACAACAGACATATTCCCTACTTCATCTTTAATACATTAAAAGCTAGAGTTTCAGATCAGGCGTGTGACCCGTACCTTTTCCAGGAAGTCCCTGTCTGATCTCTCCTCCACCTGTAGAGGGAAAAACAACTTGGTTACTCTCAGGAGAGGAGATACACATATTTACAATGTCACTAATTTAGTTGATTGACACACCATAAATCGAGGCCCTGCCCATACTGTATCCGTCTCTGTATATCCACACACTGCATCACAACAAACATCTTTAGAGTCATTAACCCTCTCTGGATCCCCATCTGATTCTGAACCACGGAACCACTGGACACTACAGACAGAGTTAGTCATATCATATCCACTGGACACTACAGAGTTAATCTTATCATATCCCCTGCACACTACAGAGTTAATCATATCATATCACTGGCACTACAGCGTTAGTCATATCATATCCACTGGACACTACAGAGTTAATCACATCATGTTCACTGGACACTACAGAGTTAATCAAATCATGTTCACTGGAGACTACATAATTAAATTAGTCCTATCCACTAGACACTACAGAGTTAGTCCTATCCACTGGACACTACAGAGTTAATAATATCATATCCACTGGCACTACAGAGTTAATAATATCATATCCACTGGACACTACAGAGTTAATCTTATCATATCTACTGGACACTACAGAGTTAATCATTACATTTACATTCATATCTACTGGACACTACAGAGTTAATCTTATCATATCCACTGGACACTACAGAGTTAATATATCATATCACTGGACACTACAGCGTTAGTCATATCATATCCACTGGACACTACAGAGTTAATCACATCATGTTCACTGGACACTACAGAGTTAATCAAATCATGTTCACTGGAGACTACATAATTAAATTATGTCCCACTGGACACTACAGAGTTAATAATATCATATCCACTGGACACTACAGAGTTAATCTTATCATATCTACTGGACACTACCGAGTTAATCATTACATTTACATTCATATCTACTGGACACTACAGAGTTAATCATATCATATCCACTGGACACTACAGAGTTATCTTATCATATCCACTGAGACTACAGAGTTAATAATTATCTATCCACTGGACACTACATAGTTAATCTTATCATATCCACTGGACACTACAGAGTTAATCATATCATTATCCACTGGAACTACAGAGTTAGTAATATTCATATCCACTGGACACTACAGAGTTAATCATATCATATCCACTGACACTACAGAGTTAATCATATCATATCCACTGGACACTACAGAGTTAATCATATCATATCCACTGGACACTACAGAGTTAGTCATATCATATCCACTGGACACTACATAGTTAATCTTATCATATCCACTGGACACTACAGAGTTAATCGTATCATTATCCACTGGACACTACAGAGTTAATCATATCATATCCACTGACACTACAGTTAATCTATCATATCACTGACACTACATAGTTAATCTTATCATATCCACTGGACACTACATAGTTAATCTATCATATCCACTGGACACTACAGTTAATCATATCACTGGACACTACAGAGTTAATCATATCATATCACTGGACACTACAGAGTTAGTCATATCATATCCACTGGACACTACAGAGTTAGTCAATCATATTCACTGGACACTACAGTTATATCATATCACTGGCACTACAGAGTTAGTCCTATCATATCACTGGACACTACAGAGTTAGTCATATCATATCACTGAGGACTACAGAGTTAGTCATATCATATCCACTCCAGTCCAGGCTGCATGTTAGTTGTCAGTGTCACCCACACACCAATGCGTCCACACAGAGGCCCACCTCACATTGGCCAGGTCGGGACCATATATTCTTTGCTTGTACCAAAGCTGCAGTCTTTGTAATGTCCACCAAGGGCATAAGGAACCTGAGCACTGTCAGCTGTCTATGAGCATCCCTTGGGGCAGAGGACACACAGGACAGACCATAGAGTTCAGTTCTCTGGACAATACACTCTTCATTGGGATGATAATAAGTGGGCATCATTTAACAGAATAGAGAAGAGAGAAAGGGATGTAAGGACTAGGCCTAAAGAAGGCTGCGGGTTAGAGGGAGTGGACCAATGAAGAGAGCTCACCACTGGGCTGGCACGGCAGAGCTGGCCCTGGACGAGGCCCGAGAGTTGGAGCCCAGAAAACCACTGTAGTCTGAAGGCTGGCACAAAAAGAAGATGGATAAAATAGGAAAAGAGAAGAAATGAAAAAGAGAGAGAGACGTTAGTCACAGAGTTTGTCAGTCAGCAAGCAGGGACAGACAGCTGCAAGCAGGACAGACAGCTGAAGCAGGACAGACAGAGCTGAAGCAGGGACAGACAGAGCGGAAGCAGGGACAGACAGAGGGAAGCAGGGACAGACAGCTGAAGCAGGACAGACAGAGCGGAAAGCAGGACAGACAGAGCGGAAGCAGGGACAACAGAGCGGAAGCAGGACAGGACAAGCGGAAGCAGGGACAGACAGAGCGGAAGCAGGGACAGACAGAGCGGAAGCAGGGACAGACAGAGCGGAAGCAGGGAACAGAACAGAGCGAAGGCGGGACAGACAGAGCGGAAGCAGGGACAGACAGAGCGGAGCAGGACAGACAGATCGGAGCAGGACAGACAGAGCGGAAGCAGGGACAGACAGAGCGGAAGCAGGGACAGACAGAGCGGAAGCAGGGACAGACAGAGCGGAAGCAGGGACAGACAGATCGGAAGCAGGGACAGACAGATCGGAAGCAGGGACAGACAGATCGGAAGCAGGGACAGACAGAGCGGAAGCAGGGACAGACAGAGCTGGAGAGACAAGGGAATACATTGATAGACAAGTCAACCAGGCCCTGTTAGACCAAAGACAACCCTCCCACACATCAAAAACCCAGACACATACAATTCCATGCGTATGCTCCACTCTAGACTCCACCATTGTAGACATACTGCAAACCCCACGCAACAAAGTCACAATCAAACTGTGACTTGACACAGTGTTTGCAAAGGTCATCGACACACAAGACGCACTGTAAGATAATTCAGGATGGTTATTGGTTGAATACAGCTAACTGAAAACATGGATTCCTTCTTCTGGAAGTCTGAAATCCACAGGTGGGAAAGACAAGAAACCCCAATAGAAAGAAGTAGTGGGGTGACGACACTGTCATGCAGACTTCTCCTGGGGTGGCCAACCCTCCTACTGGAGAGAATCAGGTGTGTTCAAGCAGGGCTGGAATAAAAGCCTGCACACCCAGAGGAGGGTGGGTCGACCCCACAATGCAATTCCACGTTGGCACATGGGGCATGCCAAGCAAGGCCCCCTCATCAGGGTAACACAGTGATACATTCCATGCATGCTGTCTATTCAAGCCTCCCTTTTGATTTGAAAACCGTCACAACAACCACAATTCTAGACACACTTGAAAACCCCACACAGTCTCACTAGGACTTTGCACTGTGTTTCCAAAAGTCATCAACACACAAGACAGGGTGGGAATTAGCGGAATACAACGAGTTAAAGAAGGAGTCCTTGTTTGGTGAGTCTGATAAAAACAGAAGACACCACTGACCCTGATAGAAGTAGAGACTGACAACACTGTCATGCAGACAGACTATGGCCAGGGCTGGCCAACTGTCTTCCCAGAAACCTATTGGATGTGTAGGCTTTTGCTCCAGACCTGCTCCAATACAAATGGTTCTACTAATCAGCTGCTCATCTGGGTGTTGATTAGCTGAATCATGTTAGAGCAGGGCTGGAACAAAAGCCTGCATACCCAGTAGCTCGTATCTCTCCAGGAGGAGGGTTGACCACCGCTGGACTATGCAGTCCCATGTTGCCACAGGGGGCATGCCAAGCAACCTCCCTCAGGGTAAGAGAGGGGGCGTCAGCGCTTCTTACACCGCGAGAGATGGAGCCACTAAAGCGCCGTGTGCTACTCTGCACAGCCTCGTCACACACAGAGCCCTGTAGATAGGAGAGAGACACACACACACTGCATCAGGCTTCACCTCACAAACACACACACAAACACACACACACACACAGCATCAGACTTCACCTCACGCACACACACACGCATACATACACACTCTGGATCAGACTTCAACTCACAATCACACACACACAAACACACACACACACTGCATCAGACTTCACCTCACAAACACATACACAAACACATACACACTGCATCAGACTTCACCTCACAAACACATACACAAACACATACACACTGCATCAGACTTCACCTCACAAACACATACACACTGGATCAGACTAYACCTCACGCACGCACACATACACATCCATCTCAGTAATCATGCAGGAAAAGGGCCAGTCTTATAGCATGCCACCTTGAAGACACCACTGTACTTCTGCAACTCAGCTTACTGTCTCACGTTCTCCTTAACACATCAAAGTGTTTTGGAAATGTAACTTTTAGGGCCAGGACTGTATGTGGGTCTTGATAACATCTAGCCCCTCTGCCAAACCATTCTCACATGCCTTATAATGAAACTAGCAATGACACATCACAGATCTATCTATCTACTGTCTAAACAGGTGGTGAAGGGTCAGAGGTCATAGGAAAGAGGAACCAACCCTGTGACTCTGGGTGCGTGGGCCATCAATAAAGAGCATGGAGGGCTGAAGATGGACAGAGAGGGAAACAATCCAACATTCTACTGTAAGTGATAAACAACAGTGATTCTATCTAGTATGTACAACTGGAAAAAGCTCTACGTTTTGAGAATCTCCTATTCTGTCATTCTAAGAAACCAACAGGAGGGTGAGGTTGAGTGGGTAGGGAAGGAGGGAGAAGTTGAGTGGGTAGGGAAGGAGGGGGTGAGTGGGTAGGGAAGAAGGGAGAGGTTGAGTGGGTAGGGAAGGAGGAAAGGAGAGGGTGAGTGGGTAGGGAAGGGAAGGAGGGAGAGGGTGAGTGAGTGGGTAGGGAAGGAGGAAAGGAGAGGGTGAGAGGGTAGGGAAGAAGGAAAGGAGAGGGTGAGAGGGTAGGGAAGAAGGAAAGGAGAGGTTGAGTGGGTAGGGAAGGAGGGAGAGATTGAGTGGGTAGGGAAGTAAGGAGGGGAAAAGGGAAATGGCAAAAGGTGGAGCAGCATTGGGAAATGGAAAGAGGGATGAGACGTGAAGGAGAGAGGAATAAATGAGTGGGGACAGACCCGGCCATTTTGAGTGGAATTTTGATGTCTGAGGGAGGGGAGACTGTTGGAGCTGCAGTACAGATCAGATGAGAAGTTTCTCTACAACGCCACAACACACACAGAGAGAGAGAGAGAGACACAGAGATGAGGGGAGAGTGAAAGAGAGAGAAACAAAATAAGAATAGAGAAATGATTCCTCTGGAAAATGAACCCAACAGAGAGAGATAAAATATGTCAACTCCTTTGACAAGAGACCAAAACAAAAAGGCATGTTGTTATGTCTAGAGGCATTTCAGACATTCATTAGTGACAGTTATTATGACAAGGGAAGTGCGGTGACAATACAGTGGACAACCAGACCGTCCTGTTAAACCACGTTCACTGTCTGGGGTGTGCTGATAACTAGTTGGGTTATGAGCCATTTCAAGCGCATGCATGCCTTCCCGGCCAAAAGTCTACCGTTTCATTACCATAACAACTGTCTGTGTACYAGTGTTAACTTAGTCCTACTAGCCTAGCTTATAACCATGTAGTCTTGCTTGTTTGATAATGCCTCAACTCTCAGTGTGTGAACCTTGTGTGTCTTCAAAACCCCTTTTTAATAGAACACCTTCACCGTCAGTGATTCCATCATCATCACCTCAGATTTAAATAGAGGTGTTTTTCACACGACAGGTGGCGTTCCCACATCAGGCGGGGTCCCATCGCCATATTGGGACGAGGCATGGAGGAGTTCCTTTAAAAAGGTAGAGAGAAAATCGCCCAGACTTTTGCAACGGTTAAACCATGTTTCAAAGGCCACATTCCAACTCTGATACCGGAGACATGTACCGGAATGTTACCTCAGTCGTGTGTAGTATCTCTGAGACATCATGACACATGGAGGAAGAGACTTTTACAACCGTCTCATTGCTGACAWWCTTGATGTCAAATATGACCGGTGGGAGTTCAATGAGCTGTGTGTTATGTCAGGGCCCTATTCAGCCTGGATAGCTGAAGCGTTACAGATTGCGTGATGGAAATGTAGAGGTGATTTCCCATTGAGCCRACATACGCAGCGCTTACGGTGAAWGCAGTCTYCGCTAACGTGGGAACRTTGCCTTTACTGCAGCGATACAGATTGAATGGAGCTCTTAGTCTGTCCTATAYACAGTAGGCCTTATACTAGGAGATGTTAGAGAAGCAGGAAGTAGATATCATAGAACTAGTCATTTAATAGGATCTCTATGGTRTATACTAACCCTAAGGCTTCCTCGGCTCCCCACAGACATCCGTTCCTCATCGTCTGAGATCTGGGAGGGAAAGGGACACATAAACACAAACACACAACAATCAATCAATGCACAAGGTGTATCATTGTGGGTTGTTGAGCTGTAGCAGTGGATTGAAGCTGCCCCTAGACACTGACCTAAAAGTTCCCATTTGAATCCTAACCCAGTTCTGCTTTGGATTTGGAGAGGATGAGCTGATCCTAGAGCTGTGTATAGAGGCAGCCTCTACCTCAGAGCGTTCCGGAATCATTACTTATATACACAATAACATACAGAAAAGAAAGCACATGTTTGTCAGACAGGCCGTATAACGGTAGAGAGAGGGGAGATGGGGGAGTCAGGCTGTATAACGGTAGAGAGGTGAAGACAGGGGGAGTCAGGCAGGCCGTATAACGGTAGAGAGGAGAAGACAGGGGAGTCAGGCTGTATAACGGTAGAGAGGTGAAGACAGGGGGAGTCAGGCTATATAACGGTAGAGAGGGGAGATGGGGGAGTCAGGCTGTATAACGGTAGAGAGGAGAAGACGGGGACTCAGGCCGCATAACGGTAGAGAGGAGAAGACAGGGGGAGTCAGTCCGTATAACGGTAGAGAGGAGAAGACAGGGGGAGTCAGGCCGTATAATGGTAGAGAGAAGACAGGGAGAGGATACAGACCGACGTGTGTCTCCGTGAAGGACGGGAGGAGTACTTCTCACTCTCCTCCTGGAAGGCCCGGAAGGAAAGAGGAAAAGAAAGTACCCGGTTAAAGGTTAGAGGTCAGGAGGAAAGGTCAAGGAAGTGGTTCTGGGTCTGCCACCAGATGTGGATTTTATAGACAACGACCAAACAAAAACACAACCTGCACGGGGCAAAACTGGATTGGTTTTGGGAACACTGGGGCTGGGCTGGGGTTATTTCCATTTCCATTCCTGTCAGTTGACCTGGATGGAGAACATCTCCAATTGACTGAAATTGAAATGGAATCAAACCCATATCTGGACATGACACTGCATGCGTTTATTTACAGAACACTACTTATGCATTCCCTGGCCTCTCTACTCTGATGCAGGCAGACTGCCACTGGTTAGACAAGCCCAGAGAGAGGTGGGGGTGGAGTGAGGAGGGTCTACTGTAAACTCCTAGGTCATGTGACATGGATTTAATCCTCCCGGTGGGTTGTCATGGCGATCCCAGTACCGTGAAAAGGGTTTAACCCCTGTCAGATGGCATGGGAGACCCCCGTAGCGGTACAGGATCTAGTGAAATGAGGATCAACTCTGTCCCTGTCTGGCCTGGGTTCACGCAGACCTTTAAAAAGCACACATGCTGCCCTGTGCTGCCTGAGAGCACCTACACATGCTGCCCTTGTGCTGCCTGAGAGCACCTACACATGCCAAGCTTCTAGGTCCAGCTATATCCAGGACAACTATTGATATTATCACAGGATGGGACATAGAAATAGAGAATACTAAACACATATATTGCACAACACAGGGGTGTGTGTGTTCAACACTGTGCATGCCTCACATTTACTAAACACTTCCTGGATGCAGGCGATGCAGGCAATGCACGTACACAGTGAAACACTACTATACCTAGGGTTTGCAGTAAGCGTTCAAAGACAGTATATTATATTATACCAGTGTGCAGTAAGCGTTTCAATAGACAGTGTATATTATATTACCAGTGTGCAGTAAGCTGTTTCAATAGACAGTATATATTATATTACAGTGTGCAGTAAGCTGTTCAACAGACAGTGTATATTATATTACCAGTGTGCAGTAACTGTTTCAATAGACAGTATATATTATATTACCAGTGTGCAGTAAGCTGTTCAACAGACAGTATATATTATTACCAGTGTGCAGTAAGCTGTTTCAACAGACAGTGTATATTATATTATCAGAGTCATCATGCAGTCACAGCAGTCTAGCAGAAACTAGCAGGGATCTTATACTGCAGTACACGTCCTACCATCCACTGCTCAATGTGGCCCCATTTGGTTGTCCAGACCATAGTATTTCTGGGGGCGGAGAGGAGAGGGCAGGAAGAGGAAACCAGAGGAAGGAAGCATTAGAAAGGAAAGACAAGGAAATGGAAAGAGATAAAAGCGACTTGTTTTTAACAGTGCTGAACCCACAATAATCGTACATGTTAGACAAAAGAATACACAGCGAGTGATTTGATTTAGGTCAAGGGATTTGAAAGATACATTCATTGATCTTTGATCTGACAACGACAGTTAGCATTCAGATGCCAATAGGAGTGAAACGTGAACAGGAAGAGAGAAGGAGAAAATTTGAAGAAAGGAGGCTACCTTCTGGCTTTGAACACCTAAAACAAAATGGAGGCCTACCTTCTGGCTTTGATACATCTAAAACAACATGGTGGACAGAAGGAGCAGGACACCACGGAGAAGAGAAGGCAGGACAATAGGAAACAGTAGGTTAGGACATGTTGTTAGTATGGAAGGACGGGATTTTGGTAAAGTATATTACCACCGTGCAGAGGTGTGTGTGTGTCACCTCTTTCTGCTGTCTCTCCAGTTCCTTCATGCGTATCTCCCGTGCCTCTGCTCTGGCCGCCCGCTTCGCTGCCAGTCTCGCCTCAGCCTGAAGAAGACACAGACAGAGAAAGACAATATGCATTCAACAGGGTGTATGTATAACAGTCAAATCAAAGCAGACCACATAATATTCCATGGTCTCTAATCAGTATCTCTGCAGTGACTACCATTACTGCTAGCGTTAGCGTAAGCAAGCTGAGCAGAAAGTTCAACATAAAACTCAGTAAGCCCATTAGGTAAAGATGACACATTGAGCTGTGCTACTATCAAATAASTAATAATTTACATGGAAACAGTTAATKAAAYAATAGTTGATTATTAAGTTTCAAATGAGAGGGAAGCGTTACCATAGCAGCTAAGAGTGAGGGACTGGGAGCTTGGTGTWGAGGCTRTGGTTCCTGTCTTTCTGTTAGTGTTTACTATGCAGCKAGCTGGCTAATATAGCTTGAAACAAGCCTTTGAAGTTAAATTAGATCAGAGTGCTTTTAAGTCTGCCCGTCCTCAATAACCTTTAGCATTTGGTTATCAATGCTGCTGTGATCTCGTCACTCATTTCATTGTTTAAGAGAATACCATGATGACCAATAGCCATGCTTAACACACACACACACACACACACACGATTCTGAGCTGATTGCTGTATAGGTTCCAGGTAATCCACTTATTCTAATACACTGTATGATATTATATTTGTTAAAAAATATATATATATATTTAACTAAGCAAGTCAGTTAAGAACAAATTCTTATTTACAATGACGGCCTACCGGGGAACAGTGGGTTAACTGCCTTGTTCAGGTGCAGAACAACAGATTTTTACCTCGTCAGCTTGGGGATTCGATCCAGCAACCTTTCGGTTACTGGCCCAACACTCTAACCACTAGGCTACCTGCCGCCCATATTATTATTATTATTATATATTATCATTATTTGTTCTAAACATAGAACAAAAATGATTGGTACGTATGATCAGTCTTTTCTAGTTTCGCTTCAGTCTTTTCATGTTTAGCTTCAGTCTTTTCTAGTTCCGCTTCAATCTTTTCTAGTTTAGCTTCAATCTTATCTAGTTCCGCTTCAGTCTTTCTAGTTCCGCTTCAGTCTTTTCAGTTCCGCTTCAGTCTTTTCTAGTTTAGCTTCAGTCTTTTCTAGTTCCGCTTCAGTCTTTTCTAGTTCGCTTTAGTCTTTCTAGTTCCGTTCAGTCTTTCTAGCTTCGCTTCAGTCTTTTCACACACACACACACACACACACACCACACACACACACACACACACACACACACACACACACACACACACACACACACACCACACACACACACACACACACACACACACACACACACACACCACGTTTTAATGTCATCAGCTGATATCTGGTCTGGTGACATAGAGCTTCCAGACCAGCTATCAGAGGTCATGATTGCATCGACAAAAATGAATAAGTCCCGAGTCGTTCAGTGAAAGCTGAGATCAGGGCCCAAAATAAAATACTAAACAAATCACTGGCTATCTTACCTTCAACTGAGAAACTGCAGACAGAAAATCCATTCAGGACAGGAACCCACTACTTTAAGATTGTCTCTCTATTCCACAACCAAACCATACGAGAACGGCTTTCACTTTCTAGTTCACCACTGAAGTGGCCTTTAGAAACATATGCGCCTGTTTACAGCTTCTACCACAATCTTCAATCACAAGAATAAAAAGTGATTCTGAAAAACGCAGGACCAGCAGCAGCCACAAGAGGGGAGTGTTCCTATGTAGTTTTATTACTGAGAGAGGCTGTGGATGAGCCAGCATTTCTGTCTGGACACTGGTGAGGCACACCCACCCTCACTCTGACCATAACAACACTGCTTCCCCTAGCAACAGCCCAGCCTACAACCAAGCACATCTGATTCCCTTCAAAACATATTCAAATAATCAGATTCCACATTTTGATGTCCATGTCATCTTTAATGCTTGTTTCGTTATCTATTTGCAGAAGAGATCAAATCCGTAAGATCGTTGAGGATTCGATGGCACCATTCCAGTTCATCCTCTGTCATACTCTGAATGTGTATTAGTACTGTGAAGAGGGCAGTGGCATAGGGCCAAGCAGTGCTGGCAATGTGCGTCCACTGGATCCTTGGTATGGGGGGCCTGCAAACTCTCACTATCAAGTGTTGCATTGGCCTTCTAGGGATCTGCATAGCAGGCCCTAGAATTTGTACACTAAAGACCATTAGCAAAAGTCATTACGTTGTTTAACTGAAAGATGGGCCTACATGTCATTTGCACAGCAACACATCCCAGTCATGGTAATTTGTAACTTTTAAAATGTATTATATTTGAAGTATTGATGACTAGTACATCTATTTGGTTCACATAACAAACCTCAATGAACAGTTCAATGTTATTTGTGTTTGTTGTGCAAAGACTGCTGGCAAATATGCAAATACAGTTCAATAATATTGTAGAGGAGATTCAGAGGCATGGCTTATTGGGGCGTGGCTTTCAATTTGTTATTTTTGGCCACCCGGAAGTGTAAATGTCTTCCAGTTCATCTGGTCTGTCCCTTTCAATTACATTTGTGATGGGAGGCCAAGTGATAATTATGTTCACACAGGCCTGTCACGGCACTGGAAGAGGGTGTAACTACAGAGATCATCAGGCTACTGAAGGGCTCACTTCTGCCTAACTACAACACAGACAAGGTAAATGGAATACCAGTCTGCTAGTTGAGGCTGGCGCTTTATGTTAGCCTGGAAAGGCCTTGATCCAGTCGGGCCTTGTCCCCATTGTGCTTGTTTCACAGCTGGTTGAGAGGACGGCGATAGTGATCAGCACACAGGAAACCGTTTGTAAATGAACACAGGCCGTTAAAGGCCAGTGCCGTCAAAAACATGATTCATTCCTGTGTTTTATATATATTTCACACGATGAGGTTGGAATAATACTGTAAAATTGTGAAAATGAGATAATGCCCTTTTAGTGTAAGAGTTGTTAAAAAGACCGCCTGAAATCGCAGCCTGTTGTGGTGGCATGGAATTTTGGCCTGCCTCAGGCAGTACATTAGTTAATAGACCAATAAGAAAGAGGGTTCAACCCCCCCCTGCCAATAACAGGCTAGTTTTAACTAACAGACCACTCCAGACAGTCCTATAATTGTTATTGCTTGAGAAATTGCTCTTTGCTAAAAAAGCTATTTTGTCTATTTGATTGAAAACAATGACAGGAAGGTACTTAATTGTTACCCAGAAATGATTTAATATTGAGATAAAAATAGCTGCATTGGACCTTTAACATGAATTGAACAGGATGAAATGTAACTGAATTATATATATTTTTTACCTTTATTTAATTAGGCAAGTCAGTTAAGAACAAATTTTATTTACAATGACGGCCTACCCGGGCCAATGTGGCACCGCCCTATGACTCCCAATCACAGCCAGATGTGATGCAACCTGGATTTGAACCACGGACTGCAGTGACACCTTTACACTGAGATGCAGTGCCTTAGACCGCAGCGCCACTCAGGAGCCCACTTGGGAGCAATCTTAATGTTCTCACTCCTAGAGATGTTCTCACTCCTAGAGATGTTCTCACTCCTAGAGATGTTCTCACTCCAAGAGATGTTCTCACTCCTAGAATGTTCTCCCCCTAGAGATGTTCTCACTCCTAGAGTTCTCACTCCTAAGATGTTCCTCCTAGAGATGTTCTCACTGCTAGAGATTCTCACTCCTAGAGATGTTCTCACCCCAAGAGATGTTCTCACCCCAAGAGATTTCTCACTCCAAGAGATTTTCACTCCTAGAATGTTCTCACTCCTAGAGATGTTCTCACTCCTAGAGATGTTCTCACTCCTAGAGATGTTCTCACTCCTAGAGATGTTCTCACTCCAAGAGATGTTCTCACCCCAAGAGATGTGTCTCACCCCTAGAGATGTTCTCACTCCTAGAGATGTTCTCACTCCTAGAGAGCTAGTGGTGCAAAGCATTCAACAACATCACGTTAACATCCAAAACGAAACAGAAAATAGAACCTGGATAAGAATGCAGCCAAGCCAGTAAACAAACCAAACTCAAGAAACGAAGGAAAATGCAATACCACTAAAGGTATTTATCTTCACTAAAATGTGAAGAAAAGAGCTATTACTAACAATTACAACCACATGTGACTGCACTGCTGTGTGCCTATTGCCTCAAGCAGTCAAAACCTGCAGAGAGAGAACTGAGAGACTGAGGCAAGGATTCAATCTGGCTTGGCTGTTGAGAGAAGTGAAATAGCTTGGATGCTGCCTTGAGCCTGAGACACATGGGTTATTCATTAGTAACAGCAGCATCCACGCTGTGAGTCTCAGACTCATAGTCTCACATTGAGCGTCACTGGTACAGTACGGTGGCCTCATCGGTCACTATTCACTATTCAGGAGATTAGGATACTGGATTATGTCAGGGTAGATTAGGCAGGTAAGCCTGGTGAGACTCAGTCCAGTTCATGGGCCTTCACTGTGAAGAAATCATATGGCAGCCTGCCCAGCCAGCCTGCCTTACAGCTTGCCTGGTCTGCCTGTCAACAAAGACCGATGTGGAGGGTGGAGTCTGGGGCTGCCTGTCAACAGGACCGATGAGGAGGGTGGTCTGGGCTGCCTGTCAACAGGGACCGATGAGGAGGGTGGTCTGGGGCTGCCTAGGCAAGTGTAGACCATATCAGAGTCAGCATCGTGGATAATTCAGACACTCAATCACATCCTAGCCTGCCTTAAGCTATAATATGTCACTTTTTGGGTGACACAACCAAATTCACAGAAAAATGTGAGTTATAGATCTGTCATTTTCATTGAAAGCAATATACAGGGGTACCGGTACCGAGTCAATGTGCGGGGGTACAAGTTAGTCGAGGTAATTTGTACATGTAGGTAGGGGTAAAGTGACTATGCATCGATAATAAACAGCGATAGCAGCAGCATAAAAAAAGGGGAGGTGGGAGTCAATGCTAATAGTCGGGGAGCCAATTTTCTTGCTGTTCAGCAGTCTTATGGCTTGGGGAAGAAGCTGTTAATTAAGAAGCCTTTTGGACCTAGACTTGGTGCTCTAGTACCGCTTGCCATGCGGTAGCAGAGAGAACAGTCTATGACTATAGGTTGGCTGGAGTCTTTGGCAATTGTTAGGACCATCCTTTGACACCGCCTGGTATAGAGGTCCTGGATGGCAGGAAGCTTCCCAGTGATGTACTGGGCTGTATACACTACCCTCCGTAGTGTTATTTTAACCACTAGGGTTGTGAAACTAAGTGGATCTATGGAAATATCGCCACTAAATCAAATTCAAGTGTAGGGACATGTGACAATAAAGTGAATGACTAAGTTAACAGAACTTATATAATTTCATTGGGGGGAAAGTAATGGAAGATGAATCTGTGAAAATGGTGTCTATGCTTCAAGCCATAACTGTATATCTCTGGTCACAAAAAAGTAACGTTGGATCACGTATTGTAGGCCTATATACAGGACAGAAATACCAGAAATATAACCCAGGATTTTACAACTGGCTGCATCCATCCCCTTCGAGACAAAACACTTCCCTGGTTTCTTTTTCATTGAACCTTTATTTAACTAGGCAAGTCAGTTAAGAACAAATTCTTATGTACAATGACGGCCTACCCAGACGACACTGGGCCAATTGTCGCCGCCTTATGGGACTCCCAATCACAGCCGGATGTGATACAGCCTGGATTCGAACCAGGGACTGTAGTGACGCCTCTTGCACTGAGATGCAGTGCCTTAGACTGCTGCGTCACTCGGGAGTCCAGTTCTTAAAGACTGCTCTGATAAAACTAGCCACTGGTCAGTACTATTAGAGGCCTGGAAGCTTGTCGGCTTGGACAGCAGCAGCTCCCATCCAGAGCAGACCTCATGGAGGCTTGGACAGCAGCAGCTCCCATCCAGAGCAGACCTCATCAGCTGCAGCAGCAGCTCCATCCAGAGCAGACTCATGAGCTGGACAGCAGCAGCTCCCATCCAGAGCAGACCTCATGGAGGCTTGGACAGCAGCAGCTCCCATCCAGAGCAGACCTCATGGAGGCTTGGACAGCAGCAGCTCCCATCCAGAGCAGACCTCATGGAGGCTTGGACAGCAGCAGCTCCCATCCAGAGCAGACCTCATGAGACTTGGACAGCAGCAGCTCCATCCAGAGCAGACCTCATGGAGGCTTGGACAGCAGCAGCTCCCATCCAGAGCAGACCTCATGGAGGCTTGGACAGCAGCAGCTCCCATCCAGAGCAGACCTCATGGAGGCTTGGACAGCAGCAGCTCCCATCCAGAGCAGACCTCATGGAGGCTTGGACAGCAGCAGCTCCCATCCAGAGCAGGACCTCATGGAGGCTTGGACAGCAGCAGCTCCCATCCAGAGCAGACCTCATGGAGGCTTGGACGCAGCAGCTCCATCCAGAGCAGACCTCACGGAGGCTTGGACAGCAAGCAGCTCCCATCCAGAGCAGACCTCACGGAGGCTTGCACAGCAGCAGCTCCCATCCAGAGCAGACCTCATGGAGGCTTGGACAGCAGCAGCTCCCATCCAGAGCAGACCTCATGGAGGCTTGGACAGCAGCAGCTCCATCCAGAGCAGACCTCATGGAGCTTGGACAGCAGCAGCTCCCATCCAGAGCAGACCTCATGGAGGCTTGGACAGCAGCAGCTCCCATCCAGAGCAGACCTCATGGAGGCTTGGACAGCAGCAGCTCCCATCCAGAGCAGACCTCATGGAGGCTTGGACAGCAGCAGCTCCCATCCAGAGCAGACTCATGGAGCTGGACAGCACAGCTCCCATCCAGAGCAGACCTCATGGAGGCTTGGACAGCAGCAGCTCCCATCCAGAGCAGACCTCACGGAGGCTTAAAAGCAGAACAGCTTTGTAACTCCAGATGTTTTCCTTCACAGTGTCAGACCTTCACAGGCATGATGCATCCCCAGGGATCTCTTCATAGCCAGGCTCTCTGAATAGAGGAGAGGAGGGGCCACCTCAACACTTACTGGAAAATAAGTCTCGAAGTTATTCAGT
>NW_019946287.1:28150-32608 GCF_002910315.2 Salvelinus sp. IW2-2015 | reverse complement strand
ACTGTGGCCCCATCCGATGATACCCCCGGACAGGGCCAAACAGGAAGGATATAACCCCACCCACTTWGCCAAAGCACAGCCCCCACACCACTAGAGGGATATCTTCAACCACCAACTTACCATCCTGAGACAAGGCCGAGTATAGCCCACAAAGATCTCCGCCACGGCACAGAGGTACCAGCTGTTCTGTTCCCACAAAATGAACTAAGAATGCTCTGGAGGGAAAAGAGATGGGGGGGGCAACAACACCTCCTGTCCTCACATGATAACCTCCCAGCCTGCAGGACTCTCTTTTAAAATAAGTTAAAGTGATAGAAAATCTGATAGAAGCCAATGTGCCTGAATGATTGGACTGGAGCCGGAGCCACAGGGAGCTGGAGCCACAGGGAATGAGTTTACATTGGACCCTCACTCTGGTATCTAGTGTGATGGCAGGAATCTGTGAGGTACGGAAGGAGTGATCACTACCCCATGGTACAGGAAGCAGGAAGTAGGGTCGCTGAGGGTACTGCAGCACCCCCTGAAAAATCTGTATTTGATAAAAAATAAAAAAAATAAAAATAGTAACAACAATTCCACATTCTAATTGAATTCCCTCAGTATTTCAGGCTGATCACTTGTCAGACAGCCTAGCTATACTGGAAATGATTTAAAACAAACCCCATGCAGTCCATTTAAAATAAACGAAGTTTCATTAATTACATTAACTGTGAAATGTACACATATTTAACTCCAATTCAATTAGTGAATTCAAGAATTGAATTGGAATGTTATATTCAATTGGAATTGACCCTGAAGCTTTCACAGTGTTCAGAGGGCAGCCCTGCCCTGAGGCATGGGTTATTTCAATGTCTGGGTTATTTCAATGTCTGGGTTATTTCAATGTCTGGGTTATTTCAATGTCGGGTTATTTCAATGTCTGAGGTCTGGGTTATTTCAATGTCGGGTTATTTCAATGTCTGAGGTCTGGGTTATTTCAATGTCTGGGTTATTTATATGTCTGAGGTCTGGGTTATTTCTCTGGGTTATTTCAATGTCTGAGGTCTGGGTTATTTCTATGTCTGAGGTCTGGGTTATTTCTATGTCTGAGGTCTGGGTTATTTCTATGTCTGAGGTCTGGGTTATTTCTGCTATCGTTACTAGTGAGGTCTGGTTATTATCAATGTCTGAGGTCTGGGTTTATTTCAATGTCTGAGGTCTGGTTATTTCAATGTCTGAGGTCTGGGTTATTTTCAATGTCTGAGGTCTGGGTTTATTTCTATGTCTGAGGTCATGGGTTTATTTCATATGTCTGAGTCTGGGTTATTTCACATGTCTGAGGTCTGGGTTGTAGTTTCTATGTCCTGAGGTCTGGGTATATTTTCTATGTCTGAGGTTGGGTTTATCTAGTCTGAGGGTTCTCGGTGTTTATTTCTATGTCTGAGGTCTGGGTTATTCTCTGTCTGAGGTTGCGTTTCATGTCTGAGTACTCATTATCAATGTCTTGAGGTCTGGGTTATTTCTATGTCTTGAGGTCTGCGGTATTTCAATTGTCTGAAGTCTGGGTTATTTCTATGTCGAGGGTGCTTGGGTTAAGTTTTATGTAACTGGTCTGGGTTATATGTCTGAGGTCTGTGGCGTTATTTCGAAGGTGTCTGTAGGTCTGGTTATTTCAATGTCTGAGGTCTGGTGTTATTTCAATGTCTGGGTCTGGTATTTCACATGTCTAGGTCTGGTTTTTCTATGTCTGAGGTCTGGGTTATTTCTTATGTCTGGAGGTATGGTCTTTTCTATGTCTGAGGTCTGGTTATTTGTCTGAGTCGTTTTTCTTGTCGAGGTCTGGGTTATTTCTATGTCGAGGTCTGGGTTATTTCTAATGTCTGAGGTCTGGGTTTCTTGTCTGAGGTCTGGTTATTTTCTTGTCTGAGGTCTGGGTTATTTCTCTGTTCTGGAGGTCTGGGTTATTTCTATGTCTGAGGTCCTGGGGATTGATTTCTCGTTGTGTCTGAGGTCTGGGTTATTTCAATGTCTGAGGTTCTGGGTTATTTCTCTGTCTGAGGTCTGGGTTATTTCTCTGTCTGAGGGTCTGGGTTATTTCTATGTCTGAGGTCTGGGTTATTCTATGTTCTGAGGTCTGGTTATTTCTAATGTCTGAGGTCTGGGTTTATTTTCCCCCAAAATTGGTTTATTTCAATGTTCGGGTTATTTTCATGGTTCGGTTAAATTTCAATATTGTGAGCGTCCGGGTATTTTTCAATGTCGGTTGTTATTATCTTCGCCTGAGGTCTGGGTTATTTCTGTGTCTGATGCGTCTGGGTTATTTTCTATGTTGAGTTTGGGTTATTGTTCCAAATTGGTTAATTTCAACCTGTTCGACTGTTGTTATTTCAATGTTCGGTTAATTTACCAATATTGAGGTCCGGGTTATTAATGTGGGTTATTTCAATGTCTGGGTTATTTTCATATCTGAGGGTCTCGCGCGTTATATTTCCAATGTTTGGGTTATTTAATACTGAGGCTGAATCATCACAACCTAAAGAATGAAAAATGCCATTCTAGAAGCAGTCCACTCTTAGAGCAGTCCATTCTTAGAGCAGCGCCATCTAGATCAGTCCCATTCTAAGAGCAGGTCACATTCTAGCCGTCATAATCAGTTCCCACTTCTTAGAGCAGTCCACTTCGTAGATGCAGTCCATCTAGAGTCAGTCCCATTCTAGAGCAGTTCAACAGTCCTAGCACATCCATGCAGGATCCACTTCTAAGAGAGTCCATCTAGAGCAGTCCCATCTCTAGAGCAGTCCACTCTAGAGCAGTCCATCTTAGAGCAGTCCATTCTAGAGCAGGCCATTCTAAGAGCAGTCAATCTAGAGGCAGTCCATTCTAGAGGCATGTCTACCGTCTGGGAGGCTCCTCAGAGCCAAGGACATTATCCACATCGTTCAATGATAGACCTTAATGTCTTGGAATTATCATCACAGTATAACGTGGCGTCTCGTTCGCTCCCCTCTCAAAGGGTTATTGCATTGTAAAATAATTCGCCACAGGCTTGGTCCACAAGGGTTCCATTATGGATGCAGTCCAGTGTTATAGGCCTTCGGTGTTTTACTCTCTCTCCCCGTCCACGTCCTCCTTACGCACACTTAGCAGAGAAATCAAGCTGTGATTACACTATTTACACGCACACTACTCTGATTTACCAGTAAATACAACGCACTCCACTCTAATACTCACATAGATTTTACAGTAAAATACACCACTCCACTCTAACTACTCTGAAATTTAGCACGTATTTACACCACTCCATCTAACTACTCCTGATTTACAGTAAATACACCACTCCACTCTAACTACTCTGATTTCACAGTAAATACACCACACTACTCAACTACTGACTCTGATTTACAGTAAATACACCACACTACTCTAACTTACTTCTGATTTACCAGTAAATACACCCAAACCAAGTCCCTAACTACTACTCTGATTTACAGTAAATACACCAACACTCTAAACTACTGGCTGCTTTACAGTAAATACAGCACATTCCCAGTCTAACTAACTCTCTGATTTTACAGTAAATACACCCACAGCCAGTCTAACTACTCTGATTTACATTTATTACACCAACACCACTGCTAACTACTCTGATTTACAGTAGTTTAAAACCACTCCACTCTAACTACACTATTTACAGTATTTATACCTACAGAAATGACCACCTCTACTATTTCTGGATTTACAAGTATTACAGTATTTATACCACACCACCTCTAACTAACTTCTGATCTTACAGTATTAACCAAGTATTTTAACACCCACACACTCCACCCGACTCTAACTACTCTGATTTAGCAGTAATTACAGTATTTACACACACACTCTAACTACTCTGATTTACAAGTATTACAGTAATTTACCACCACCCCAACTCTTACTACTTCTGATTTACAGTATTACAGTTTTTACACCACACCATCTAACTACTCTGAATTTACCAGTATTACAGTATTTTAATCCCACCGCACTCTAACTACTCTGATTTTACAGTTTACAGTATTTTACACCACACCAGCATCCACACCACTCTAACTACTCTGATTTTACATTTATTACAGTATTTACAGACCACACCACTCTAACTACTCTGATTTACAGTATTCAGTATTTACACACCCACACTTCTAATACTCTGATTTACAGTATTTAGCAGTATTTATAACACCACACCAACTCTAACTACTCTGATTTACAGTATTACCAGTATTTACCCACACCACTCTAACTCACTACTCTGATTTACAGTATACAGTATTTTTACACCACACCACTCTAACACTTACTTCTGAATTTACAGTATTACAGTATTTACAAACCACACCATCTTAAATTATCTCTCCATTGTGGCTGGATGGGAATCAAGGTAATGGCCACCTTTCTCTGCTTCACCGCCCACCCTGGTCACATGAAAGGGGTCATTAC
>NW_019946287.1:26415-28125 GCF_002910315.2 Salvelinus sp. IW2-2015 | reverse complement strand
TCTAACTACTCTGATTTACAGTATTACAGTATTTACACCACACCACTCTAACTACTCTGATTTACAGTATTACAGTATTTACACCACACCACTCTTAATTACTCTCCATTGTGGCTGATGGGAATCAGAGGAATGGCCACCTTTCTCTGCTTCACCCCCACCCTGGTCACATGACAGGGGTCATTACATCTTGCTAAATGCTAGCCAATCAGAGGCGTGGGGGGTGTGGTGGGCAGCTCGAGCTCTCCTTTCCGGACGGCCCTGTGGTTAGGAGCTCTGATCACTGCGTGTGGTGTGTGTGTGCAAGCCAGCCAGCCGTCTCTGTCAGTAATTCTGGTACACTTGGTCTGGTTCGGCAAGGTTTGGCCCTGTTTGGAGGTTACCCCACAGCAACAACACTTGGTCTGGTTCGGCAAGGTTTGGCCCTGTTTGGAGGTTACCCCACAGCAGCAATACCTTGGTCTGGTTCGGCATGGTTTGGCCCTGTTTGGAGGTTACCCCACAGCAACAACACTTGGTCTGGTTCGGCATGGTTTGGCCCTGTTTGGAGGTTACCCCACAGCAACAACACTTGGTCTGGTTCGGCGAGGTTTGGCCCTGTTTGGAGGTTACCCCACAGCAGCAATACCTTGGTCTGGTTCGGCATGGTTTGGCCCTGCTCGGGGGTTACCCCACAGCAGCAGCACCTTGCATGATGAATGAAAAGGACAGTTACAGAAATAGGGAACAGAAATGACTTAGCCAGCCAGCACCCTGCCTGGTAAACACTCCCTTCAAAGCGAAGGGCCCAGTTTCCTGACCTTGACTACCACTACTGAAACCTGACCACAGACACACGAGCCTCATTTTATAAGTTGACATTATGTCTGTAATGGTGCTAAAGAGACACCTCCATTCCAACACTCCATTATATACCATCATTCACAGACTAGCACGGGGTCCCTCACACCATAACCAAATATAGATTCATAACTGAGCAGTCATATCATGTGCTCTCACTCTAAGGACAGGATCTGTAACCAACTGCACTTTAATCACAGGAGGCCGGTGGCACCTTAAGTCCTACAACATCACAAATATATGATTCAACTGAGCCCTCTATCATGTGCTCTCACTAAGGACAGGATTGTAACAACTGGCATTTAATAATAAGGAGGCCGGTGGCACTTAATTTGGGGGGGACCGGCTCATAGCTGATGTCTGGAAATGGAACGATATCAAACAACGTGGTTTTCATTAAATCCATTCCAGTCTTTTGTTTGAACGTCCTCCTTCACCAGACATCTTGTGACTTTAATAGTTACCTACTTAATGTTATGGGACAGTCAGCGCTAGTTACCAGTTTTAAGGGGGGGGGGGGGGGGCTTGGAATAAATAACATGAATTCATAGCAGCTAGACACTCTGTCACCTCACAGCAGGCCAGAAGAAGAGGTCATTTATATTTCAACAACAAAATTAGATTTGTAAGCTGAGAGCAACAATAATGGACAGGGGAGAAAGGGTGGGGCTGGGGTGTGGGTGTGGGTGTGTGTGTGTGTGTGTTGTGGGTGTGTGTGTGTGTGTGTGGTGGTGTGTGTTGTGTTGGGTGTGTGTGTGGTGTGTGGTGTGGGTGTGTGTGTTGTGTGTGTGTGTGTGTGTCGTGTTGCGTGTGTGTGTGTGGTGGGTGTGTGGTGGTGTGTGTGGGTGTGTGTGTGTGTGTGTGTGTGTG
>NW_019946287.1:23831-26141 GCF_002910315.2 Salvelinus sp. IW2-2015 | reverse complement strand
GTGTGTGTGTGGTGTGTGTGTGTGTGTGTGTGTGTGTGTGTAAAAGGTGGGGAGATTCTCGTTTGGCCAACAAAAGACCGTCTTCTGTCCTCCATCCTCTGTGAACCGGAAACCGATGTGGTCGAGGTGTGTGTCAATCAGTTAGTAGGTGAACAGGAAGACTGTCCCCCCCTCCTACATAGCCACCTTTGATCGAGGATACATCTGTATCCTACCGCAGAACACTTTTGAAATCTACCACACTTTCGAATCTGCTGTTGTTTTGTCAGAAGAGAGAAATTTGCACACGTTTTAAAAACAATATGTTACTTATTGACTCTCCTCCATTAACCTTTGACCTTTTTCAAAAAGGAGGCAAGACAGGATGGAGGTGTTGAGGTAATCTAATTCTAAAATAAATGTTATTTGTCACATACACATGTTTAGCAGATGTTATTTGGGGTGTAGTGTAACGCTTGTGGTCCTCGCTCCAACAGTGCAGTAGCATCTAACAATACACACAAATCTAAAAGTAAAAGAATGGATTTAAGGAATATATAAATATTAGGACGAGCAATTGATAAAAGGTCAGAGTGTTCTGCCCCTCCTCAAAGCTCCTCTGCTCTGCTGCTTCCTGTGTGGACTGTCACAACCAGGAAGTATTTATAGCAGTATGGTGGCAGGAGGCAGGCACATTGTGAGACAAATGTCACCTTCAAGCCACCGTACAGTGCATCTCTAGGGTTACACAGATGTCCCCTTCAAGCCACCGTACAGTGCGTCACTAGAGTTACACAAATGTCCCCTTCAAGCCACTGTACAGTACATATCTAGGGTTAGACAGATGTCCCTTTCAAGCCACCGTACAGTACATCTCTAGGGTTAGACAGATGTCCCCTTCAAGCCACCGTACAGTGCCTCTCTAGGGTTAGACAGATGTCCCCTTCAAGCCACCGTACAGTACATCTCTAGGGTTACACAGATGTCCCCTTCAAGCCACCGTACAGTACATCTCTAGGGTTAGACAGATGTCCCCTTCAAGACACCGTAAGTACATCTCTAGGTGTACACAGATGTCGCCCTAGTCAAGCCACCGTGACGAGTGGCCTCTCATAGGCGTTTAGCAGATGTCCCTTCAAGCACTTACAGTAACTCTCTAGGGTTAGATACCAGATGTCCCTATCACAGCTACAGGTACAGTGCCTCTCTAAGGTTAGAACAGATGTCCCCTTCAAACCACTTGTACATGCATCTCTAGGGTAATGAACAGATGTTCCTTCAGGCACCGTACAGTACATCTCTAGGGTTAGACAGATGTCCCCTTCAAGCTACCGTACCAGTACCATCTCTTAGTGGTTAGACAGATGTCCTTCAGCACACGTACAGGGCCTCTCTAGGGTTACACACAAACAAATCCAACAAGCAACAACAGGACGAGAAGTAAATCGACAGCCTCATATTCAGCGTCACGCGTTGTATGGCATGTGGTCTCTTCTCTTCATCGTAATTTAATCTGATTCTTCGTCTTCTGTGTTTCCTTAAACATAAGATCTGTTATTCTAAGACTGGGTGGCGTTGTGTATCGGCACCATGTTGGCCTGGACGGGTGGGGCGTTAGACAATAAGACACTGGAGGGAAATTGTTACTATCGCATGCAATCCCATGCTATAGTAATGTCACTCTTTTCACTCAAAGTACATCACAATGCCTGCACCAGTACAGACCCCCCCCCCCCAAGACCGATACTGTATAATTATTGATTTTGACGGTGAATGCTTTCGGACAAAACAATGAAACTTTTCCATCTGATTTGTCATCAATAAGTCATGTGGATTAAATAGTTCATATCTGTGCGTGGCAACTTCAGCTGACGATGAAGAGGCTGTAGTTCATTTATATTTCAACATAAAAATTAGATTTTGAACTTGAAAGCAAAATAAATGAAAACGGGCAGAGATTGGCTGGTGTGTGTGTGTGTGTGTGTGTGTGTGTGTGTGTGTGTGTGGTGTGTGGTGTGTGGTGTGTGTGTGTGTGTGTGTGGTGTGTGTGTGTGTGGTGTGTGTGTGTCAGCATTGGTAAGACAATATTAATATATGTTCTATACCAGTGGCGGTTTGGTGCCGTTTTAAGATGCGGGAGGACGGATTTTTGAATTTTTTATGAGCACGGCCTTATTTCTATTACAGCATATTGGATGACTGTCATTCATATTCATATTCACCCAGTTCAATGTACAGTGATAGGTTTAGGTTACTGTCATTCATATTCATATTCACCCAGTTCAATGTAATATTGATAGGTTCAGGCTACTACATGATACTCTAAATGTA
>NW_019946287.1:16136-23806 GCF_002910315.2 Salvelinus sp. IW2-2015 | reverse complement strand
CGAGGGGAGAGAGCAGAAAAGAGGAGGAGTGTGTTAGAAGCAGTATCCTGTCTTAGCAGGCCTTCACAAGGAGGCGGTGACAGGGCTCGTCTAGGGTTAAGCCCCATATTATCGAAAATCGGAACAAGACGAACAACGCGAGAGAGACGCGGTGCAGAAGAAGAGTTCAAATCGACAGCCTCTATATTCAGCGTCAGCCTATATTAACAACGCGTGTTAGGCATGTGTCCTCTTCTCTTCATCGTTATCTAATCTGATTCTTTCGTCTTCTGTGTTTCCTTAAACATAAGATCTGTTATTCTAAGACTGGGTGGCGTTGTGTATCGGCACCATGTGGCCTGGACGGGTGGGGCGGTTAGAACCAATAGACACTGGAGGGAAATTGTTACTATTCGCATGCAATATACAATGCTATAATATGTCACTCTTTTCAAACTCAAAGATCACATCACAATGCCTGCACCAGTACAGACCCCCCCCCCCAGACACACCAACTGTAAATTATTGATTTTGACGGTGAATGCTTCCGGACAAAACAATGAAACTTTTCCATCTGATTTGTCATCAATAAGTCAATGTGATTAAATAGTTCATTCTGTGCGTGGCAACTTCAGCTGACGATGAAGAGGCTGTAGTTCATTTATATTTCAACATAAAATTAGATTTTGACCCTGAAAGAAAAAATAAATGAAACGGGCAGAGATTGCTGTGTGTGTGTGTGTGTGTGTGTGTGTGTGTGTGTGTGTGTGTGGTGTGTGTGTGTGTGTGTGTGTGTGTGGTGTGGTGTGTGTGTGTGATGGTGTGTGTGTGTCAGCATTGGTATAGACATATTTAATATATGTCTATACCAGTGGCGGTTGGTGCCGTTTTAAGATGGATGGGGAGGAGATTTTTGAATTTTTTATGAGCACGGCCTTATTTCTATTACAGCATATTGGATGACTGTCATCATATTCATATTCACCCAGTTCAATGTAACAGTGATAGGTTTAGGTTACTGTCATTCATATTCATATTCACCCAGTTCAATGTAATATTGATAGGTTTAGGCTACTACATGATACTCTAATGTCAAGAGACAAGTTTGAGGTGACAGACAGAGACACATTCAATACCTCCTTGCACCCTCTGGCCTGCATCTAGCTGATCTAGGGTGTAATCATTAGACCCAACAGTTGCAAATGAGAGTTTCTATTGGACAAATTCAGGTATGTTTATCAAATCAAATCCCTGTTTTCGTTCCGTTTGCTTCCGTTTTTTAAGAAACGTTTTTTTTTCAACAGAATCAGCGGAATGAATAGACCCACCCTGATAACGCGTAAAACACAGTTCGCTTTCATAGCAGCCACGTTGTATTCCTTCTCGCTACTATCTAAGCGCTCTCCTCCTCTCGCTTTTTCCCTTCGCCTTGTGGACTTCAGTGCACAAACACATCAGCTGTCTGTGACCAGGTGAAAAGACCTTTCCAAGCCAAACCTTCATATCATAACTGCTAACCATTACACACAGCCTACGTCATCGTCACCATATATAATAGAACTACCACATTGGTAAACCCGCTACAATCATGCAGTACAGTCAGTAAGCAGTTTAGCAGTTGCGCCGGTGGCAATAAATTTGTAAAAACCAAAACCTTACCTTGACTTGGAAGCGTTCCAGTGTTAGATAGTCATAGCCATCTAGCTAACATAGCATGCCTCTCTGTTTGAGCAAGGTGTTTGTCTAGGCTAAACTAGCTAGCTGCATTTCCTAGCTAAGTAAGTGAAAGTGGAAAAAAATGACAAAGTATAGTAATCTCTCTCGAAATTAAGTTGTTCAAAACGGTTCAACTATTGTCTTTCTCTCTCTTTGAGTCAACTACTCACCACATTTTAAACACTGCAGTGCTAGCTAGCTGTAGCTTATGCTTTCAGTACTAGATTCATTCTCTGATCCTTTGATTGGGTGAACAACACGTCAGTTCCTGCTGCAAGAGCTCTGATAGGCTGGAGGATGTCCTCCAGGAAGTTGTCATAATTACTGTGTAAGTCTATGGAAGGGGGTGAGAACCATGAGCCTCCTAGGTTTTGTATAGAAGTCAATGTAGCCAGAGGAGGACGGAAGCTAGCTGTCCTCCGGCTACACCATGGTGCTACCCTACAGAGTGCTGTTGAGGCTACTGTAGACCTTCACTGCAAACCAGTATGTTTTAATCAATTATTTGGTCAGGTGAATATAGTTAGTTTAGTTTTATCTAAAAATGATAACTTTTTAAATGTTCAACTTCCCCTTCCTCCCCTGAGGAGCCTCCACTGGTCTCTACAGATAAAGTAGCCCTGGGATCATCTCTCTGTAATAATACCCTACAGCCTGGCTGGCTGGCTCAATGTGTCATTTCAACCTGATACTGACACTACCAGTCTATCTGGACCATAGAGACACATGGAGGTCTAGCAGTATCAGGCCGAGGTCTAGCAGTGACAGGCCGAGGTCTAGCAGTGACAGGCCGAGGTCTAGCAGTATCAGGCCGAGGTCTAGCAGTGAGGCAGTATCAAAGGCGAGGTCTAAGGCAGGTATCCAGGCCGAGGTCCTAAGCAGTATCAGGCCGAGGTCTAGCGGTAAACAGGCCGAGTTTAGCAGTACAGGCCGAGGTCTAGCAGTATCAGGCACGAGGTTCTAAGGCCAGGAGTATCAGGCGGGTCTAATGCAGGTATCAGGCCGAGGTCTCGCAGTGACAGGCCGAGGTCTAGCAGTATCAGGCCGAGGTCTACAATAGCGGTGACAGGCCGAGGTCTAAGCAGTTGACAGGCCGAGGTCTAGCAGTGACAGGTCGAGGTCTAGCAGTATCAGGCCGAGGTCTAGCAGTGTCAGGCCGCGAGGTCTAGCAGTGACAGGCCGAGGTTAGCGTATCAGCGAGGTCTAGCAGTACGAGCCAAGGTCTAGCAGTATCAGGCCGAGGTCTAGCAGTGACAGGCCGAGGTCTAGCGTATCAGGCCGAGGTCTAGCGTGAGGCTCCGAGGTCTAGCGTATCAGGCCGGAGGTCTAGCGGTATAGGCCGAGGTCTAGCGGTGACAGGCCGAGGTCTAGCAGTATCAGGCGCGAGGTTCTAGCAGTGACAGGGCCGAGGTCTAGCAGTATCAGGCCGAGGTCTAGCAGTGACAGGCGAGGTTACGGTATAGGCAGGTTAGCGTATCAGGCGAGGTCTAGCAGTGACAGGCCGAGGTCTAGCAGTGACCAGGCCGAGGGTCTAGCATGACAGGCCGAGGTCTAGCGTATCAGGCAGGCGAGGTCTAGCAGTCAGGCGAGGTCTAGAGTACAGCCGAGGTTGCGGAGGGGTCTAGCAGTATCAGGGCCGAGGTCTAGCAGTGACAGGCCGAGGTCTAGCGGTAATCAGGCCGAGGTCTAGCGGTATCAGCCGCAGGTCTAGCGGTGATCAGGCCGAGGTCTAGCAGTATCAGGCCGAGGTCTAGCGGTATCAGGCCGAGGTCTAGCAGTGACAGGCCGAGGTCTAGCAGTGACAGGCGAGGTCTAGCAGTATCAGGCCGAGGTCTAGGGTATCAGGCCGAGGTCTAAGCGGTATCAGGCCAGGTCTAGCGGTATCAGGCGAGGTCTAGCAGTATCAGGCGAGGTCTAGCAGTAACAGGCCGAGGTCCTAGCGAGTGATCAGGCGAGGTCTAGCGTACAGGCCGAGGTCTAGCGGTATCAGGCCGAGGTCTAGCGTGATCAGGCGCCGAGGTCTAGCATAGTGACAGGCGCGAGGTCAGCAGTGAAGGCCGAGGTCTAGGCAGTGAAAGGCCGAGGTCTAGCGGTATCAGGCCGAGGTCTAGCAGTATCAGGCCGAGGTCTAGCGGTATCAGGCCGAGGTCTAAGCAGTGACCAGGCGAGGTCCTAGCAGTGACAGGCCGAGGTCTAGCAGTGACAGGCCGAGGTCTAGCAGTGACAGGCCGAGGTCTACGGTATCAGGCCGAGGTCTAGCAGTAACAGGCCGGGTCTAGCGGTATCAGGCCGAGGTCTAGCGGTAACAGGCCGAGGTCTAGCGGTGACAGGCCGAGGTCTAGCAGTGACAGGCCGGGGTCTAGCAGTGAAGGCGAGGTCTAGCGTAAGGCCGAGGTCTAGCGGTATCGAGGCCGAGGCGTCTAGCAGTGACAGGCCGAGGTCTAGCAGTCACAGGCCGAGCAGTCTAGGCAGGCGACCGGTGGCCGAGGTCTAGCGGTAACCAGGCCGAGGTCCTAGCGGTACAGGCGAGGTCTAGCGGTATCAGGCCGAGGTCTAGCGGTATCAGGCCGAGGTCTAGCAGTGACAGGCGCGAGGCGTCTAGCAGTGACAGGCGCGAGGTCTAGCAGTGACAGGCCGAGGTCTAGCGGGACAGGCCGAGGTCTAGCGGTATCAAGGACCGGAGGGTCTAGCGTGACAGGCCGAGGTCTAGCAGTGACAGCCGAGGTCTAGCGAGTGAACAGCCGAGTCTGCGGTAACAGGCCGCGGGACTAGCGGTATCAGGCCGAGGTCTAGCAGTATCAGGCCGAGGTCTAGCGGTGACAGGCCGAGGTCTAGCAGTGGCAGCTGCCGCAGGTCTAGCAGTATCAGGGTCTGGGGTCTAGCAGTGACAGGCCGAGGGTCTATCGGTAATCAGGCCGAGGTCTAGCGTAACAGGCCGAGGTCTAGCGGTATCAGGCGAGGTCTAGCGGTATCAGGCCCGAGGTCTAGCAGTGACAGGCCGAGGTCTAGCGGTTCAGGCCGGGGTCTAGCAGGTATCAGGCGGGGTCTAAAGCAGTGGACAGGCCGAGGTCTAGCGGTATCAGGGGCCGAGGTTAGCGGTGACAAGGCCGAGGTCTAGCGGTATCAGGCCGGGGTCTAGCAGTATCAGGCCGGGGTCTAGCAGTGACAGGCCGAGGTCTCAGCAAGTATCAGGCCGAGGTCTAGCGGTATCAAGGCCGAGGTCTAGCGGTGGACAGGCCGAGGTTGGTCACGGCCGGGTCTATGCAGTATCAGGCCGGGTCTAGCAGTGACAGGCGACGGTCTAGCAGTACAGGCCGAGGTCTAGCAGTATCAGGCGAGGTCTAGCAGTGACAGGCCGGAGGTCTAGCAGTGACAGGCCGAGGTCTAGCAGTGACAGGCCGAGGTCTAGCAGTGACAGGCCGAGGTTAGCGGTATCAGGCCGAGGTCTAGCAGTACCAGGCGAGGTCTAGCAGTGACAGGCCGAGGTCTAGCAGTTGACAGGCCGAGGTCTGCGGTATCAGGCCGAGGTCTAGCAGTGACAGGCCGAGGTCTAGGCAGCTATCAGGCCGAGGTCTAGCGGTAATCAGGCCGAGGTTCCTAAGCAGTGACAGGCCGAGGTCTAGGCAGTCGTCAGGCCGAGGTTAGCAGATGACAGGGCCGAGGTCTAGCAGTGACAGGCCGAGGTCTACGCGGTATCAGGGCCGAGGTCTAGCAGTGACAGGCCGCAGGAGGCAGCAGTCTATCAGTGACAGGCGAGGTCTAGCATGACAGGCCGAGGTCTAGCAGTGATCAGGCCGAGGTCTAGCAGTGACAGGCCGAGGTCTAGCAGTGACAGGCCGAGGTCTACAGAGCGGTATCAGGCCGAGGTCTAGCAGTCAGGCGAGTCTAGCAGTGACAGCCGAGGTCTAAGCGGTGACAGGCCGAGGTCTAGCGGTGACAGGCAGTCTAGCGGTATAGGCCGAGGTAGACACGCGAGTCTTGCGGTAACGGCCGAGGTCTAGCGAGTGACAGGCCGAGGTTAGCGGTATCAGGCCGAGGTCTAGCAGTTACAGGCCGAGGTCTAGCGGTACAGGCCGAGGTCTAGCGTATCAGGCGAGGTCTAGCATATCAGGGCCGAGGTCTAGCAGTGACAGGCCGAGGTCTAGCAGTATCAGGCCGAGGTCTTAGCAGTATCAGCAGGCCGGAGGTCTAGCAGTAACAGGCCGAGGTTAGCAGTAACAGGCCGACGGTCTAGCAGTGACAGGCCGAGGTCTAGCAAAAGTGACAGCTTCGAGGAGTCTAGCAGTATCAAGGGCCGAGGTCTAAGCAGTGACAGGCCGAGGTCTAGCAGTGAAGGCCGGAGGTCTAGCAGTATCAGGCCGAGGTCTAGCAGTACAGGCCGAGGGTTAGCGCAGTGACAGCCGAGGTCTAGCAAGTGACAGAGCGAGGTCTAGCAGTAAGGCCGAGGTCTAGCGGTATCAGGCCGAGGTTTCTAGCAGTGACAGGCCGTAGGTGGTCGAGCGGTATGAGGCGAGGTTAGCAGTCAGGCCGAGGTCTAGCAGGTATCAGGCCGAGGTCTAGCAAGTAACAGGCCGAGGTTCTACGCAGTGACTCAGGAGGCCGAGGTCTTAGCAGTAACAGGCCGAGGTCTAGCGGTATCAGCGGGGCCGGGTCTAGCGTTAATCAGGCGGGTCAAGCAGTGACAGGTCCGAGGTCCTAGCAGTATCAGGCCGAGGTCTAGCAGTGAAGGCCGAGGTCCTAGCAGTAACTAGGCCGAGGTCTAGCAGTATCAGGCCGAGGTCTAGCAGTATCAGGCCGAGGTCTAGCAGTGACAGGAGGGCGAGGTCTAGCAGTATCAGGCCGAGGTCTAGCAGTGACAGGCCGAGGTCTAGCAGTGACAGGCGAGGTCCTAGCAGTATCAGGCCGAGGTTCTAGCCAGTATCAGGGGGCCGAGGTCTAGCAGTGACAGGCCGAGGTCTAGCAGTATCAGGCCGAGGTCTAGCGGTATCAGCGGAGGTCTAGCGGATACTCAGGCCCGAGGTCTAGCAGTGACAGGCCGAGGTCTAGCAGTGACAGGACCGAGGTCTAGCAGTGAACAGGCCGAGGTCTAGCAGTGACAGGCCGAGGGTATAGCAGTATCAAGGCCGAGGTCTAGCAGTGACAGGCCGAGGTCTAGCAGTAGCAGGCGGCGAGGTTCTAGCGTGACAGCCGAGGTCTAGCAGTATCAGGCGGGGCCCGAGGTCTAGCAAGTGACAGGCCGAGGTCTAGCAGTGACAGGCCGAGGTCTAGCAGTATCCGCGGGGTCTAGAGCAGTGAAGGTCGAGGTCTAGGCAGTAACTAGGGCCGAGGTCTAGCAGGTATCAGGCCGAGGTCTAGACAGTGACAGGCCGAGGTCTAGCAGTAACTGCAGGCGAGCTAGCGTGAAGGCCGAGGTCTAGCGGTGACAGGCGGGGTCTAGCAGTATCAGGGCGAGGGTCCATGCGTATCAAAGGCCGAGGTCTAGCAGTGACAGGCGAGGTCTAAGCAGTTCAGGCCGAGGTCTAGCGGTGACAGGCCGAGGTCTAGCAGTGACAGGCCGAGGTCTAGCGGTGACAGTGCGAGTCTAGCAGTGACAGGCGGGGTCTAGCGGTATCAGGCTGAGGTCTAGCGGTGACAGGCCGGGTCTGCAGTGAAGCCAGGTCTAGCATGACAGCGGGTTAGTAGTGAAGTGTTGGTTATTTTCAATATGAGTTTGGGTTTGTTCAGTTCATTGGGTTGACTGTTGCTGCCACCTGGCTCCTTTTAACTGCTACTAGATAGCGCGATGATCCGCTGGTAAGCTTTTACGGGCTGTCGTGTGTGTGTGTGTGTGTGTGTGTGTTGTGTGGTGTTGTGTGTTGTGTGTGTGTGTGTGTGTGTGTGTGTGTGTGTGTGTGTGTGTTGTGTGTGTGTGTGTGGTGATGTGTGTGTGTGTGTGTGTGTGTGGTGTGTGTGTGTGTGTGGTGTTTTGCATGCAC